>NW_027108405.1:214976-219619 GCF_000696795.3 Halyomorpha halys
TTTTTTTTGTGGGTCTTGAGGATCAGTCAATAATACAACTTTGTAATAATATATCTTTTGGTGACGTTTCGCACTTTTATTGTTTGCATAGTCATACCCTACAATTAGAAAAACACAGTTTTTTAGAACATATATTCTCTTCAAATAATCGCCACAAAACTTCTAGTACATAGTGCAATTTCTGACTAATAAATATTACAATAAAATATGGTTTAATATAAACATTACTTACGATTCTCAATTGCAGTGTGTTCTACATTATAATGGTACAATCTCCAGGTTTAGGAAAGGAATAGGTTTTCAAATGTAGGTAATCTTTGTTTAGGTTTCCCCGCATGTACCTGTCCCCCCCCCCGTAGGTAGTCAGTATGTTGTTAATATTTTGTCTGTTTTTATTTTATGTTGTTAATTGTGTCTTTATTTATTTATTAGGTTAGAATATCATGAATTTAAATTTTGTGCATCTGATTTTTTATTAATGGCTTGATTCTTATGTTTTTCTATTTTGATCATTTCTTTTGATTTTTGCTGGTAGCATCATAATGGTATAGTGATAGCATCATAATGTAGAACGCACAGCAGTTGATAATTGTAAGTAATGTTTGTATCAAACCATATTTTGATTGTAATATTTATTAGTCAGAGATTGCACTATGTACTTGTAGTTTTGTGGCAATTATTTGAAGAGAATGTATGTTCTAAAAATATATATATTATATATATATATATATCATTATGTAGATAAATTAACAAGTTCGTGATAGTACACCACACTCCTATAAAAGAAATGCTGAACTTATTAATATAAATCTTTATTAGCTCCCTTTGTACAATCCATACAATTTTATTTCAGCGATTTGAGAATAATAAAATTCTCAAAATATAGGGAAACCACTTAAACTAATTATCTTTGTGACACTGAATACGAAAGAAATTTCAATTAGTCCTAATCCTTATTATTATCTTTCTATTTAGCCTGGACCTTCTTCACATTAATCATCCCTCACTATTCGTTACTATTTCTTCCACTTTTTTAAAGTTTGATAACTGTTTAGAAAGTAAGAAATAGTATACCATGAGAATTTTTTTTACTTTTTTTGTTCTCTAATTGTGCAAATAAACAAAAAAAAAAGTTGGTAATGATTGAGACCTTACAATTAAGATAAAATATTTAATAAATAATATTGAAACAATGAGATATCTCATTAAATTTCTTCCAATCAAATTACATTTCGTAATCCTTTTATTATTAAATGCTAAAACATAAGGTGTTTCACTTCAAAGGGCCGAGTGAGTCTCATATATATATATATTCTTAATTCAGGAAAACAAATCAAAGTAAAGCGTTCGAAACTGGCTGCTGATAAAACATGTACTCAATTTGTTCGAAAAAGGAGGTTAACTGGACTGAGCCTGAAGAGAAGGCATGGAAGAAGGAGGGGGCGTACCCAATTTATCGAAAATCCCTGGGAATAAAAAGTTTAATGGAGTTTCCACTGCGGCCTTTCCGTTGCGCTTTCTTTTCTGAAACTAAAGGTTAAATATAAATAATTCCAAAACAGAAATACGAATGTTATAAGTAAAACGTTCGGACAAATGGTGGTCAATAAAGGTAAAGGTCAGACGAATAAGCCGCCTGACCTTTTACACTGCTCTCGCGGCGCTCTAGTTCTACCCAGCCCGCATGTCAGTTTGGTATTGCTCAGAAAAATCATCAGGACGTCCAGGCGTTAGGATTTATGTAGTGTCCTGTTTATTTTCCCAAATTTTCGAGAAAATACAAGTTGGTTTCCTAAAGAGTACATAATATACATGCTATAAATCAAGTTCAAAAAGAGTTTACGATTCTACTGTTCAAATTTATATATTTAATTTATTCTTAAGCCAAAGAAATTATTTATTCTATAATTTAATTATTTGATCTAGTATATGCAAAGGCAGCCAGTGACGACAACTCCAAATGGAACAATGGTATGATGGAGTGGAGCGACTGCAGTGATTTCAAGACCCCTACAAACTCCACTTCATCGCTATACTTATACTTCAGGTCATGTTCAAAACTGTACCAAAGTCATATACATTGTAATTGAGGGCATTGATAATAAACATCATCCCTGAAGATTATGAAAATAATATTAACAGGAAAGATAGAATTTACAACTTTCCTACATGCAATACCTGATTTATAATGTTCCTGACATATTTTTTCAAAATTATGGAAAACATTTGTAAACAATTACTTTATAATATTTGTAGTCTAAATTTTTTTTAATCTACATATCATCTACATGACTCTTGATAATAAATGAGAAATATGGTAAAAAGTATTTCTGGATTAGCAATACAATTAGTTTTATCTTTAGTAGATAAATAAATTGTGGAAATTTGAAGCACTTAATAAATTATAAATCTCTTTGAAATATTCATTTCCATCAGATTAACATTATTTGTATTTTTTTAAATAATTATTTATAAAAAAAATAAGTTATTCATATCAATATTTTTGATATGCATTTGAAACAAATGATATTGGTAATTTTAACTATACCTTATCTACTACCCTACAACTTTTATTATTATTGATATTATTATAGCATACGCTAAAATACTTGTAAACTAAGCACTCAATCGTTCCACTCTATCAGTTTTCCATGTTCCCCGTATGGTGGGGTGATTGAATTTAGGCTGACGGAATTTAGGACCGATGGGATTTTAACTGCTCCATTTCATTCTGAAAAATTCACCCAGGATTTCTCACGAACGATCGTTTTACGTTTAATTTGGCATTATTGTTGTTTGTATTGGTGGGAATGTATGATTTATTTTCTCTAGAATTTTTATTTTATTTTTATTATGAAATGAATTGAAAATTAATACAAATAAAATGGTATTTAACCTAAGGAAATTTTATCACACGTGTTATCAAAAACCCAATAAAATAAAGGTTTTTGTAATATGATTTCTTTTTAATGCAGATTGTTATTATTATATAGATTGTTTAATTATTTTGTAATTTCTATCTACCTCTATTGGTACTACCTCTAAGGCACTACCTCTCTCTGTTGACAATGTTGTAAACGATTTCGCAGGGCATTTCATTTCATTAACCTGATCCAGGTGCTGAAGACTAAGAGGACATGGGTAGTGATAAAAAGCTTTCTCTGTAGTGATTCCAACGTGTGCTCTTTGGGATTAAGATCTGGAGACAATGTAGAAAGGGGAGATATGAAAAGCCCAGGGTTTCAAGACATTGATTAACAACTCTTCCCCTATAAGATCATAAGCTTTTTTTTTTTTTTTTTTTTTTTTTTTTTTTTTTTTTTTTTCCCGAACCCTCTAAAACAGAAATAAAATGTGAGTTAGTAGTGCATTACTGTGTAGAAAGAAAAAGTAATTCGTGTTGTGTCTTACCTTTTACTACCTTTGGTATTTAAAGGTTACCTGTTATATTTAATTTTACATATGAGCTATCCGTTCATCATCTGTTTGAGTCCGGAGGTGAGGGGCCTCCTCGTGATAAAGTCATAAGAAACTGAAATCACATATTTAAGGCGTGCATATGCCTGGAATGATACAGCAACCTTTTTGAAAATCAATCAACTGGAAGTGCTACTTTATGCAGTAGATTTTTTTCGTGTCTTCAACTTTCTAGAAAACAAATATAATTTTGATTAGATTTTGAACTCGGCATCTGTGGTGACGGGCTAGCAAGCAAGCAAAATACACATGTATATAACAAAAAAATGCAAATTCATGGACTTAATGAATCAAATGAAGATGTAATAAAGAATTAAATAAGAATGAAGAGTTTCGGTAATAGTACACGTGTTTGGCGTTAATTAGGTCATCGTAATATAATTGATATTTAATTGTTTCAGCAATTGAAAAGAAGATGTAATCACTATAAACGTAAACAGAGCCGTACTGGTAAACGAAATTTTTCTTTCTTTGTATTAGTTGACTCCATGCTGAGATATAAAAAAATTGCTTCATTTTGCTAATAATATTTTTGAATATCATTCTCACCAGATAATATAATTATTTCAACTTTACCCACAGATCTTTTCAGTACGATGGGTTTTCAACAAGCGAAAAAATTTTAATCTATATTAATGTACAATTTATGAAGTTTGTATCATTTTCAACGTTAATGAACTTTTTATTACGAATTACTGTATAAATTATATCAAATAATTTTTTTTTACTGCTTCTAATGTCATAAAATTATGGGATAATATTTAATGAATGAAGATACTATAAACCCTTAAAATTTCTTAAATTATAAGCTTATTAGAAAAAAATTAAACAAAAATTTTAATAAAACCGTTTTTTAAATAAAAATTTAGTAGTAGATATTTATGATCATCAAGACAAATGAATTTTAATAAGCATATTAATGGTTTTAATAGGCGAATTGGCCTTGGAATTGTTATATATATGTTATAACATTATTGTTATCACTAATTGTGTTTTTCCGCATTTTCGGATTTTTCCCATTTTCTTACTGGATCTATTCGGATCAAATCTGGTGGAGGGGGGGGGTTGTGTTGTGGGAACCGATCCCATAAAAATGAGGTCTGCTCCCTCTAAAGGCCCTCTCTCTCTCTCTCTCTCTCTCTCTCTCTCTCTCTCTCTCTCTCTCT
>NW_027108405.1:219669-221953 GCF_000696795.3 Halyomorpha halys
CTCTCTCTCTCTCTCTCTCTCTCGAAGAAACTCTTACTCGAAGGAAGTCTCACCAGGATGCTCTGCCAGTGGTTTAAGACCGCTTAAGACGTCGTAATGAAGATCTTGTCATGTACACGAAATTCCAGTTGGTGCGACACCAAGATTTTCATCTCGCATCTCAATTTTAAACATTATGATGTCTTATTTTATTCAATAGTTCATTTTATGCTTTTGATTTTAAGTGTAATGCGCGATAATGTATTTAGTTGTAGAAAATCTGAATATAAATACTGAGGACCGTGAACATCTTAAATGTTCTAGTATAAGTTAAATTAAAATTCATTTTCTTTAATGGGGTTCTGGCTTTAATTTGGGTAGGTTAGTTGATAATTTATCAAACTCTACTAAACTAAGCCTATTATAGCTTTAAGTAATTTTTGAATTAGCTGTTATGTTAAATAGTTAACTACCATTTTGTATTTGAGGAAGGGATTCATGATTTTTTTTTTAACTTTTTTTTATTGCACGAGTCACTGAGAGTGAGAGAGAGGAACCAACTATTAGAGAGAGCAGCTCCAGTATTTTAAGAAAGCAACGCACGGTAGGACTGTGAGAATGCATACGTCGCGATATCAAGAGGTGCATACATCGGGGCATGGGAGTCCACGCAGTCATCTGGGTGAGTCAGAGTTAAAGTTTATAATTTTAATTTAATTGTTATTTAGATTTAATTGTTCATGTAACCTTTACTCTTTATTGTTAGCGTCTATATCATACATTATATAAACACATATATATTCATATAATTTATTTTGTCACTTCGTATAGTTATTGCTCGAATGGGTTCTGATGGGCCTTACAGTTCCGCAGTCATACAATCATTGGGCCTAAGCAACGCATCTTCGGCAGGGTACTTCCAAGAAGGGAATGCCGGCAATTCTATATTTCTGATTAACGATTGTAATAAAAAAATAAAGTATTTTTCCTATCTGTGTGCCTACTTTTTGCACCCGATAAACCCAGATGGAATAATTTGGGCCATCAAAAATATAAATCGGCTGGATTGCTGAATCGTCGCGTAATTATCCCATCTTAACTATGTCGCTGTGGAAGCTAACCTTAGAATGAGTTTTGAACCGTACCTAATTCGTACGCTACCTACAAAATGGTTTATTTTGGGGGTTTAAAATATATAACTCAATTTACGTTCTATGAGAATACTTACTTATCCGCGTTCGCGTCGAAATCATTAAAACTCATTTTTGTCGTTTCGATTTCGTTTCCACCAACTTACCTCTGATAGAGTTTTGAAACCTCCCACTATTTGCATGCACTAATCAATGTACAGAATATATATTCATATATATATAGAATATATTAGGGATTATCAGAATATATTAGGGAAAGTTCTGCGATCGTTCAAAATATTTGTGTTTTCTTACTGCACCCCAAACCATCTTCTCCACATATATAAATATATTAAGTTAGTAATTTAAAAAATATTTATTTTGCTATTAGTAAAAAAATCGTATTTTAGGGTTTCTCGTGGTGGGAATAGGAACATAAATTTTCTTTCAAAATAATCAATTTTTTCAAAGTAAGAATACAACGAAGCTATTGCTTTCGGATGTGTCTATTTTCCCTTTTTTCACTTTTAGTTATTCATAAAGCTCTTTAATATGTTGTATGTATCTAATGTGCAATTTGTTACACCAATAAGTACTGTTTATTTTTATTCAAATAAACAATATTATATGTAAAATGATAAAAGGGAGATGGCCTGGGTACCATTAAAGAAAAAAACTCGAATAGTCATAAAACTAATAATACATAATGTTCCTTTTATGATTACACAGGGTCAATCCCTAGAAACCCTAAAATATGATTTTTTTACTAATAGCAAAATAAATGTTTTTTAAATTACTAACTTAATATATTTATATATGTGGAGAAGATGGTTTGGGGTGCAGTAAGAAAACACAAATAAGTTGAAAACGTATTAATTTCAGCCAATGGATTGCCCAGAATCTCTAGCCTTCATCAATGCTAAGAACAAAAAGTAAGATAACAGCCAGTGAATGAAAGAATATATAGAATAATTACAAAATATTAAAACTAGCATTATGGATACATAAATAGTGTTAACGGACAAATAACTCAAGTATTATAAGAAGATAAAGGCTGTATTAGAAGAGTAAAATTAAAATTAAGTAAGAGGAAAAACAAATAATAAAATATATATGAAAATCTAGTTAGTAAACATATGTAAAAAGTGAAAATTATTAATAAAAAAACAATAAAA
>NW_027108405.1:222492-222860 GCF_000696795.3 Halyomorpha halys
TATTTTCATTTCCTTAATTTTGTTATCTTACTTATATATGAAATCACCTCTATGTACGTTTTATTTCCCACTTCTTTCATCTCTTTGTTTTTAATAATTTTCATTTTGTACATATATTTACTCAACAGATGTTCATATACATTTTATTAATTATTCTTACGTGTTACTTAATTTAGTCTTCTCATACAGCCTTTATGTTCTTATAATACTTAAACTATACATGTCTGTTAACACAATGTATGTATTCATAATGTTAGTTATTTTATTATTTTAAAATTATTCAGTATATCCCTTTATTCATTGGTTGTTAGCTTGGTATTTGTTCCTAGCCTCGATGAAGGCTAAAGATTCTGGCTGAAACGTTGGTA
>NW_027108405.1:225035-229538 GCF_000696795.3 Halyomorpha halys
TACATCTGTACATTTCAGTCATTTGAAGATTTCATCTCATGTCTAACAATGTAACTATTAACAACATATTGATTTTACTTAAAATCCCAGACTAGTTTTCACGTTTAGAATCTGATTTAAACTGTTTTACTGTAAAATTTATATTTTATGAAATATAAATTGATTCCAATATTTTTCTTCTAAAACTATTATTTTCTTTATGTATCACTGTCACATTTTAAAATTCAACCCCATGTATATTTTAAAAAACATGTACCAATGCTGTTTTTATTCTATCCTCAATGTAGTGCTTTGTTTGACCAATGTATATGGCTGGACAATTAATATATGGACTTTCATATAACCTATGCAAGTTGATATTTACTATATATTGGGTCTTTTGTTTTACTTAAATAATTTTTTTATTTTATAATTTGGTTTGAAACAAAATGAAAATTCTTCCACACCATAATCTTTTGATGACCATTTTATCCCTTCTGACAAACCTTTCATATAATTACAACTATATAATTTTTATTCATATAATTTTTATTACCTATTGTTGTATTTTAGTTTCCTCGTTTGTGGATCTTTCAACATTTAATTCCCGCACTTTCTTCGTTTTTTTTTAGAAAACAAATTTTCTCAAAAAATATTAGATAACCTCTCTATTGTTTTAGTCAATCTAATTTCATCCGTTATTTTTATTGCTTTATTAAAAAAGTCACTAGTTGAATGAAAAGTATGACAAATAATAATTTAAATTTAAATTACTTTAACTTTTTTGTCCATTCTGTGAATATTAGATTTCCGTGCCTCATCATCAGATGTCAAGGAATCTTAATTTGCCCTATTTCCCTATTTCCACAGTAAATTTCAATCTTTCATGGTAATCATGTAAATACGTACACATTATATTTATATCAGATTCATTTGTAATGTAAATAATATCATAAATACATTTAAACAAATCTTTCAACTCAAGTTGACAACAGATTGTCTCCTTGATAGTGGCCTAAGGGCCGAAATATTGGAGGATTAAAAAACTTTTTTTTTCATTATCTTCGATTTCCCTGTGCTTTAGATTTTGTTTTAGAAAAATCACAAAAATATTGATAACTTCAACAAAACCCCACAAATCACCACATATCAATTTACATAAAACTTGGGGGTGTATGTATGGTGCTAAGTGAAAGTTGTATTACGCACCACAATAGATTTTTTTAAAATAATATTTATTAAAGTTCCAGTTAGAGTTTAAGAATTTAAGTTGAAATTCACTACTTTTCCATGAAATCCTTCCTCTTTTGTTACCCATTTCGTCAAAATTTATCGCTTCAGAGAGGTGGAAAAGGGACCGACGCTGCTGCATTTTATGTCTATAAGATTTTCCAAAACGGCCCTAACGACTTTAAATAAATTTATTATATTAATGAATGGTCTGTAGTAAGAGCTACATCTTATTCTGATTGAAATAATCAATCAGGACTTAATTTTCCTTTAATTTTATTATCTACTATTACCTAATAGCCTGTCATTTAATTATACGTTGTTTGTTTGAGATAATTAACCATTATTGTCTGTAGCAGTTATAGAAATGGGAAAATATGGACTATTTACTTGAATTTGATAATCAACAACAAAGAAAAATCTATTTATGTATTTTATTTATTTTTTTTTTTTGCTACTTGCTCTCCACTGAGGAGCAATACAGCTCCACAATGGGAATGTCAAAATTTGTTTCTCTAGGTAGGAATGGAACTTACAAACTTATGAACCAGGTGCTCTGAAAAATATTTTCAGAAATAACCGTAGCCATATTGATGTACAATATACTTACTGTTGGAAAGCCTTAAATATTCAGAAAAAAATAATGTCGAATTATTGGAGAAGTTTATGGGGGGGGGGTTGCGGTCAGCAAAGAACAACATAAATAAACAAAACCATATTTATTTATTTTATGCCGACGTTTCGACCTGAGTTTCAGGTCTTCATCAGGGGTTATGGCGTAGAAGGTAGGCCTGCAACTGTGTCGAATGTATTGGAAAGTGACAAATACTGCATAAACAAATACTTTCGTATTTTCATGGATGTGATAACATATTTTTTTAAATAATTTCATAACAACCAAGGAAATATTAGAAAATAGTACTAGAAATTTTTACCTTAACTTAAAAATGGAAATATATTATTTGGCATTTTCATCGTGTACAATAATGAAATCACTATTTCTAAATGATTTATATCAACTCAAAGTAGTGATGTAAATAAAAAGGTCCTGGGATGTTCATACCGCTCAATATTTTTTTTCTCAATATTAAATAATAATGTTTTAGTATACTTTAATTAAACATTATATAAAAGTCATTATCTACCACTACAACATGAGGGCTATGATTAAAATAGCCGAGATGACGGTTGTCCTAAAAATGGTTTGAGATAGAAGCGGCACTAGCGAAAACTGGTCCAGCTTTGGAGAGCGAGAGCCTTTGCCAGTTTGATTTAGAGAGGCGGGAAGGACCTCCGGGTCACTCTAAAGGTCACAGGTCTCACCAAACCTCCGCCTACGGTCTTCTGTCGCCAATGCCGTTTTATCTATATTAGGTTTTTATAATTACCCACTCGGTTATTTGCACCATCAACCTTTTTTTCAATGTAGGACAACAAAAGATTGTTGATCGTAATTAATGAATTTATGTGTATAAAAAATAACAAAAACCAAAAGTTGCTTCGATCAGAAAAGGTAGACCAAAAAAGTTTAGAAAATATCAAGTTAGATCATTTTTAGAATTTTTTTGAAAGCTTTAAATACGAATAATCAAATATATCAAAACTTATAAATGTTTGAGCATCATTTTAGAAGGACATTTTTTCTGCCAATGCCCTACAGTTCACAAAATTTATTCATAACTTGTTACAAGGAATCTAGCACTGTTGGAAAACTGAATTTATGTTCTTCTACTCCATATCTATATATTTTTGATTTTAAGCCTTAATATGACGGAAAAAACAATTTAAAATAAAGGACATTTTTCTCAAACGTTTTAATTTATTATTTTGGGTCTAGTTTGTTTACCAATGTCCTATTTGTACATTTTCATGCCAATTAGACGGTCCTTAACCTTTTCTATGTTTTATCTAGGTCAGAAGCGTTGTGCTGAAGTTACTGTAATTTTAGGAAATATATCGAAGGGCCCCGATTTTTCCTAAAATAACAGAAATTTAACCGACCGACTGACGTTGTTACATTTTTTTTTTTGTTGAAATTCGTGTTGAAGTGTTTCGTGAAAAATCGTTTTATTTTTTTCTTCGTACCTTCCTGATGAAATAGATTATTGAATACGTATATATTTATATCGAGGAGGTAGTTACATGTATGTCTGGTAGTTTGTAATTGTTGGGATTGCATTATGAAAAATCTGACAAGCTTTCTTATTGAGAACTTCAGTGACCTACTGTATGAGAAGAGATGTTTGGTTTATGTGATTTTTTACACATTTAAACTCATTTATTACAATTGCAAGTATATTTCTGTTATTATACATTCAAAAGCTATTCTATTGATATACTATTATCCCATTATAAGAGAACGACTATATATTAAAAATAATTTAGCCCTAATGGTCAATTAATTGAGACAAAATATTTTTTATTGAGAAACTCTCACTTTTTACTTTTACTTACCATATACAGACTATATAGTAAGGGAGAGTCTTGTGAACGTGAAAATTTTTGAATTCCAGTTTTTGACGAAAACACAGGTTTTGAAGTCCAAATAACTAAGCCTCACAAAATGATCTGTGGGTGTAAACAGCGTAGCTCAATTACCAAACGTTGTACAAAATTGAAATTACATATTTAAGACGAGTATATTCCTCGAATGTGACAGCAACATTTTTGAAAAGTCTACTGACCGGAAGCTCCACTTTGTATTATATACAATGCACTCTATATGATTGAATTTAAACTTTTTTAGGATTTTATCAAAAAACGGATTCACGATTTTGGTTAAACGCGATAAATCAATGTAAAATTAAGTGTTGTTGAGAATCAGATAGGTCCTATTCTCATTGAAATAGTCTCACAGAACTTAAATATAGATTTTACGAAAATGTTCCTCTTAAGTTTCTCAAAAACTCCTTAAAATGTAGGCCACCACAGAAGAAGGAAACAGTGCAGGACCGGAATATATATTCATGCTAAAAACTATCAATGAAAATCATAAATAGGGGTCATGAAAAAAAAAATCCTCTTAAGTACCTTAAATTTTGTTTTTTTTGAAAAAAATAACCATCTCATACTTTATCTTGTAATGGAAAATGAATAAAAAAAGACTATGGAAGGATTTGATAATTAACATAAGGAAATAAGAGGAAAAATATAATTTCCGACTGAAAAAAATATTTCCAAAAATGAGAATTGTAATATAGATTTATATATCATTGGAAATCCCAAAACTTTACAAAAAAAATACGTGACAAATAAAGTCGTAAAAAGTATGGAGAACTTTTTTTTCACACCCTC
>NW_027108405.1:229588-231776 GCF_000696795.3 Halyomorpha halys
CCATATCAGCTGATCGAGAACAGCTGACCGATTGGATATATATAGACGGACAGGCTCCGCAAATAGATCAGTATTTTACAGCAGTTCAAGCGAGTTAGATCTTTTTCCTTCTTCTATTTTTTGACATTGTGCTTTCGCCAATACTTAACTTATATACACATATACACTTATTCATACAATACAAATGCATATATTCTAGCAATACATTTTTATCCTTGTATTGACGGAAGGAATTTTAAGGAGTTAAGAATGGTCCGCTGTGGGAGTGGGTGCATAGCGCGGTTTTGTTTATCACGGAGTAGAGAGGGGTCCGAACCCCTTCTCTCGGCGAGCACATCAATCAAGGGGACATGCTCTGCCAACTCCCAGATCTTGGTGGAGGGGCGATCTCTTT
Organism: Halyomorpha halys; assembly: GCF_000696795.3. Taxonomy (NCBI): domain Eukaryota; kingdom Metazoa; phylum Arthropoda; class Insecta; order Hemiptera; family Pentatomidae; genus Halyomorpha; species Halyomorpha halys. Next base: position 229,983 of record NW_027108405.1, read on the forward strand.
CGGAAGAGTGGATGAACACCAGGACTGAGGGGAGTTGAAGTTCTTCGTGGATGGCACTATTCCTGGCCCTCGGACGATCCACCGAAGGATGGAGTTCTGGTAGCTCTGCAGTTTTTGTAAGGTGGTTTTGGAGAGGTGCCGCAGTAGAGGTGTACCATAGAGCAGCGTTGGATGAATTATAGCCTTACAATTAATAATTAGGTAGGGAGAATGATGGAAAATACATAAATAAAAATACATTAGATTGATATTACACTCATGGGTGCGTGCCCATTGGGCTGTTCCATTTTGCCAGTGTGTTAAATCTTTTCTTGTCGCCATGGTAATGAAATAGCTAGTTTTTAATTTAACGTAACCTATATATGAGCCTGATTGTTGACAGAATGTCATATTCCGTAAAATCATTAACAGTGCTCAGCACCTATCCTAACAATTTGGCATTAAATAAATTATTCATAGCAGAATGTAAAATTTAGTAAACTGTTATATTCTAAGTCACACGTTTACGAGAAATATTAATAAAAATACTTTCCTGAACACTGTTGAAATTTGAGTTAGCCAATCTGTCAATTGAATGGCCCATTTGGAAAATTAGTGTGTGAAAATATTACCAAAATAAATAATCTAGAAATATCTATTCTGAAACGAAAATTTCAACTCTGAGTAGGATGGTAAGTGAAGGTTGTGATGTGGGCACCATATGACATTTTTTTTACCATTCTTCTATCACATAGTTTGTCTAATTCATTTAATTATTATTTTTTTAAATTAATATGATCCCATATTATTATTATGTGTCCCTTCGGGGGATATATTTATATTAAAAAAGCTTAATTATCACTCCTGGGAAAAAAAATAATTTTTCATATTAAAAATATTTTGTATCAAGGTATAGAAGGTTGTACTCACGAGGACATTAATTTATGCAAATAATGATGGAATGAGCAATGCTTGCCGACTATTTTTTTCTCGTTGCAATGAAATAATTAACATAGATTACTTTCTTTTTCATTCAAACAATTTTATTAATGATCCATTCAGAAATGAGGAGTACTATATCTTCCTGTATTTGTAGATAATTAATCATTGGTAATTATGGATTCAACGCTCATGATTACTCATTTACAATCTGAACAGGAAACCCTGGTTATGAATACATTACTGACGTATGAGGAAAGGTCAAAATGTGCTCAACAGCTGAGTCGTGCGTGCCCACCTGTAAGGAGAACAAATATTTTTTTCTTCAGAACTTCTTTCTATAACATATAAATACAACAGGTGCCTTTATTATTACTCGTATATCCTTACTTTTTAAAAAAATGGCAACTTTTACGTTATTTAAACAATTTTTTTTTCTAGAACGAAATTTTAGATTTTCTGATACATAGGTGCGCCCCCCTCTCTAAAGATTAGTGTTAACACACATTGAAATAATCTTATTTGACCTTAGCGTTTATTAGAATCCAATGTCAGTGAATAATTATTTCATTGTTTTAATTATATTATTTCAAAATTTTTTGAGACAAGGTAATTATTTATTAAATAAATCAAAAATTAGTATCCAATTCTGTCTCAACACTTTATTTTTCAGTAGTCCAACGTTTCGGCCATTCTAGCCATCTTCAAAGACATCTAAATATTTAACAGCTTATATTATATCTTCATTTTTTAACACTTACAACAACATCATTATTCACTATACAATATAACATACCTTCAATACAAACTCTTCCTCACATTAATTTAAAATTTCTTTGCAGGCTATTCTGCCCAGGTCATTTTCTTTATTATTAA
>NW_027108405.1:232209-253036 GCF_000696795.3 Halyomorpha halys
AATATTAAATTTATTTTAAATAAATAGGTAACTAGACTTAAGCTTAGTAAGCTTATTAATAATAAATATGACTTTTTAATAATTGACTGTTGGAATAGGTTTAATAATAAAGAAAATGACCTGGGCAGAATAGCCTGCAAAGAAATTTTAAATTAATGTGAGGAAGAGTATTGAAGGTATGTTATATTGTATAGTGAATAATGATGTTGTAAGTGTTAAAAAATGAAGATATAATTTAAGCTGTTAAATATTTAGATGTCCTTGAAGATGGCTAGAATGAACGAAACGTTGGACTACTGAAAAATAAAGTGTTGAGACAGAATTGGATACTAATTTTTGATTTATTTAATAAATATTTCATTGTTGTCAAAAGTTACACCAATTTATCAAATCTTCAAATTTTATGATGGCAGATAGAATAAATCCTGAGGAAAATAAACTTAGATCACTAGTGAACCGATAAACTTTATTCTCTTAGTCATCAGGGAAAGAGTGAGATATCTTTTTTTCTCCTTGTATTGATATGCAATATTTTTTTTTCATACGTGCTATCAAAAACACAATTTTAATTTTTTTCATTTACACAATTTTGCGTCACAAAAAATAAATAACTCCAATTCATCCTTTTCTTCGGTGTATTTATTTGTTTTAAATTGAATTAGTTTAACCAATTACCTACCAATATGAAACCGGGAAACAAAAAAAACGAGCAATAATTATTCTTATACAGAAATAATTATAATAATTAATTGTTAATTTATAAGTTATCATAAAATAGAAACGATAATAAGTTATCACTTACTTATCGACAGGAATAAAAAATATTCACAGTACATCGAGAAACAATGACATATCGTCGATTTGGGAGTAATTAACTGATTTGTTCACGATTAAACTGCTGCACTTTATTTATATTTTTATGTGGAGGAGGGTTATTATATAGGCAAATTGCAGTTACTCAATCATTTGTTTTCATTGCGAAAGCATAAAACTAAAATTATTTTGAGTTGTGAGTCTTCTTCCGAACCGGCAATATGCAAAGAGGACGTTTATTGTGTTACAGATGTTTATATGTGTAGGAAGGTACACACGTTATCCAGGAAAAGTTTCGGAAAGCTATTTTTCATTTTCATTTTTTTCTTTTTTAATTTCGCGTCTTAAGAAGTAAATAATTATTTTATTATTTTCTGTGGTCTGCATTTAACTAAACCTGCAGAACCTATTACCATTGGAAAACTGAGACAACTAAAAACTATAAAGTAAACAATATGATAATTAATAATTTTGTGTATTAATAAACATTGTGTGTAATCGTAATTGTATGAATATTAGAAAAATCAATTGTATAAAAAAAGTTGCGTATATCAACAGGAATAGTTTTTTAAAATATATCATTTTTCTACTTACTTACAACAAGCAGGCAAACATTGTAGTAGAAAAGTTTATCAACTAATATACAAACTTAGATAGAAGATCCCAAACTGTTGCTTTTGAATCCCCAAGCTTGGAATGCTTAACATCGCTTACCAATGACATTAGATAGCCCCAATTGAAGTACAACTCTTTGAAACAAGAATGTGTTTTCACATTTTTTTTCTTCATTATTCCTTAAAATATTATGATAGATATTTGCATTAAAATAATAAGCAATAATATTTTAGTATTAGCGATTTTAAATAATAAATGAGAGAGAAAATACGAAAATTTCCTGTTAGAATCCATCATCATAACTGAAGAACATGCTTATTGAGACGTCATTATCATGGCAAGCATTTGAGGTTACCAAAAAAATTCAAATTATGATGAGAGATTCTTCTAAGAAACTAGTTTGGCAACGCTTTTAACTTAAGGTTTTGCTGATATTCCTTACCGTTTACACGTGAATCTTAAAAAATCTTCATAGCATTTGGGAATTTACCGTATTGCCAGTCTTCAGGAAGCGTTGAATAAAAATGTACCAGATATGAATTAATCTTGAAATTTCATTTTCTATTAAAATCTATAAAAAAAGATTACACCACCCCATGGAAATTAAAGGTTTACTAGATAAAAAGAAGAATTAGATAAAGTTAGGATATTAACAATACCCTCAGGGTATAGACTGCATGTTGTAGTAATGACCAGCTGAAAATCAACACGAAATTTACAAAAATTATAGATGTTAGACAGGTTAGATAGATATATACTCGTATAGAAGCCACACTCATAGTTGAAAATATAAATAATGAAGTTAATTTAAAACATACATATTAATCACTCAGAAATAACAAACCTATAATTAGAACCAAAGATTATAAACACAATAATAAAGATTATTTTTTTATAATTTATTTATTTATATTTATAACCATATTAAAATACGTTTAAATTTGATGTTAGTTGTATAATGGCATGGTGTAAACACGTGGAGAATTTATCCATTGATAATACTCAAATAACATTTCTAAGAAGGAGAAGAAGAGGAGACGAGGCCATCTTCTTTATAGACATTTGCGAGGATTATCAGGTAATGAAAGAGAAACCAAGTGGGTTAGGGTGGTTAGAAAGTGTATCATAGAAGGATGATATCTGGTTCTAGCCAAATAGGCAACATATGGAACATTAAGGTCCTCAAGGATGACTTCATTTGTGACAAAGTAACGAACATTAAGGATTTTGTATTGTAAGGATTTTGTATTGGATACGAGAGGAATTCGATGGTTCAGTGGAGCCCCAAAGCTCCGTATGTCCAGATAGACCTTATTATAGCCATATAGATCAGTCTTTGTAATGGATTGGAAGTTTAGATCTTTTGTCTAGTAAATGTTGAAATAGTCAGAATCGAGAGTAGTTTTCTGTCTTTTCAGTCTTGTATGAAGATTCCAAATCAGTTGTTCGTCTAGGCGTAATCAACGGATCTGATCAACAGGAATAAGTTGGGTATTATTAAAGGATACTGTGGGGCAGTAAATGAAGGATTTACGACGAAGGATAAATATGATTTATTGATGACATTTATTTTAATTCTCCAGTTTAAACACCATTCTTCAAGGGTGGTGATGTGGGATTCAAGGGTTTAGGTTACAATAAAAGGGTCATTATTCACTGATTATAGACATGTGTCTTCAATATATGCGGTGAGTATTGTGTTAGGACATTTTGGGATGTCAGCAGTAAAAACTGTACAAAGGACACAACCAAGGATACTACCCTGAGGTAAGATTAGAAATAAAAGCTAAGGAATGGAAAACATAAAAATATCAAGTAGTTAGTAAGATGGAGTCTATATCAGGATATTAAAATAGGACATTTATATCGGAAAATTGCACCATTAACACAGTACAACACTAATTAATAATTAAGGTAAGGATATATTTGAAGATTATAGGACAAAAAATATAATATAGGATAAAAAATATTATAGGACAGATATATTCCTTTTTTTTATTGATAAGAAAAACAGATTTTATCTTGGAATCTCCCTTTACACATCTTAAATAGATTTCACGCTGTTTAAACGTATTTTCCTCCTGATTTAGCCATCAAAAACTTCATAAAATTGTTTTTCTCTTATTTTTGTTGAAAATCGAATTACCTCGTATTTTTAATGAAATCTTTAGTTAAGATTATAGCAATAAATTAATTAAAATGATAATTATTTAATAATTGATGACAGTATTAAAATATTAAAAGTTAATCTTAATAGTCTGTAGATTAATATATTCAGGAAGATGAATGATATTTTTAGAAATAATTTAAATACAAAATTATCAAATAATAAAGTTTTAAATTAATGAATAAGATTAACTTTTGTAATAAATTATGACAAGTAATGATTGCAGTATAGTGAAATTTATTGATATTCAAATTTTGTATATTTACTTTAAATAAAAAAATCGTTCTGAAACATCATAAAAAAATAAATTATTTGTAGATGTATGAATTTTTTTTTTTCAATGCCTTCCTATGGAATATAACATATTTTATAACATTAATTAAATCCTCTGATTAACCTAAGAGAAAAAAAAGTAACATTAATATTGACCATATGTAGTACATCCCATTTCCTAATATATCGTAAGAGTTTTATGTAATCACTTGTTTGCTGTTTAGAAGTTCTATGTCTAATTCTTTGTTTACATGTTGTGTTTTAAAGCAAACCATATGCTTCTAAATAAAGTATTTTACTCTCTTTCTTTCAGAATAAGTACTTACTTAGTTAGTTTATTTATTGAAGTGAGATGTAGTATCAACTAGAAGTTGCAAAAAGATGATTGGTTACTAAATAATTATACAAAAGCCTTGAGATATTTTATGTCATTTTTTAAATAATAAGTAAATATTTTGTTAGATCTATCCTTGATAAAATCCGGTCAGGCTAGGGAAATATCACTTTTTGAAAAAAACAAAAAGGAAAAAAAATACTGAGAAGGATAAGGCAAGACACCTTGGGTAGGCCTAAGGAGCCAAATCGGCCAAATCTTGGAAAGGCTTCCCATCCACCCCATCATCATTCTTTTTGCTCCTTTATTATAGAGTCTGAAATTACACATTTTGGTTACATCCTTGATTAATGTTTGCATAGTTTTTTTTTTTTTTTGTTTTGTCTTGAATACGATCTTCGATTTGAAATAATCAGATTATAATTGTACTCTAATAAGATGTATAAGTGAACCATCTTGGGTAGTGGCAATGAAGGCTCACACAAATAATCATCATTGTAACCAACTAAAAAATGAAACGGAAAATTCCCACCACAAGTAAAGCCTTTAGTGTCTTTTTTTTACCAGTCGGTTTAAGACCTACAAAGCAAGCAGTCACCAACGCAACTAGGAGGCTTTTAATTTCCGAACCCTCTAAAACAACCTAGGAGGCTTTAAAAGGCTAATTCTATAAAATATCATTTATATTTAAGAAATAAAAAAGTAATTTATTTCTTTTTGACTTGTATGAGTATTTATTCAGTGTGAATAAACGAAAGAAGAATAAAAGAAACTGATATATAGATAAAAAAGAAATTAACATTTTTTTTTTTAATAATGCAATCCATTGCAACGGTGATGCTCGCCTTTGATGCTGACGTTCAATCTCTGAAATATTTTTATTTAATTATTTTATAAACTAGATAAAATCAACTATTATGTAAGAAATAATTAAGATTAAAAACATTGATAATAGAAAGTGATATTAATTATTGTAATGAAAAGTAAATAAATCAACTTTGTCAAGTATACTCTAATGATTGTTTTCTTTAGTAATCTAATATTTTAGAAATGTAAGAGCTATTGTCGTTTAGAAGTTTCCAAATGATATGGGATTATGGTGCCTAGAAAATGGCAAAATTTAGTCAGTATGTGTTTAACAGTTAGTAAGTCACACTGTCTACATGGTCTGGATCAGTTATACTCAACCTGTGGCCCGCCGTAATCTTGTGGTTGGCCCATCTGGGCCTGAAAGCTAATAGTATTGGTTCATTGTACATGTATAGAAACAATGTGGTAATTGGACTAATACCTACTCTTTTCATAATAGGGAGGACTATTAGTGTATAAATCAATAAATGAACTTGATCCAAACGTTGTTCATTACAGTAAATAGTTCATTCATTTTTAATTTGTTTTTTTATTAATAAATAATGGTGGGATCGAAGTTGCAGCTTTTTCCGTTTGGAAATTAACTTTTTTTCGCTAAATCAGCTCTTCTGTAACATACTTTTCATTTGCCAGACCTGAAGCACGACTAAACTGTGCACACATTCCGGATGTATGAACTAGTTTCCCCTCTGATAGCCTCTTTCTCGCCCGCCCTATTGGAGGAACGAACTCAAAATATTATTTTTAATTTCTTTATACTGCAATAAAGTAATTTTAGTTTTCTTCTATAGTACAATTCGCGTGTTGATGTACTCAAATGAAATAACCCTCACCGGTCTTTTGCCATGTTGCGGTAGCGACGTGGATAACCCTCGTGACACACTAACAAGGAGGACGAAGGATGCAAGGACTTGGAATGGAGGGGAGGAAGGAGCAAAGGGGTGCTCGAGGGCCGATAGAGGGAGTGCCCTCGAGCTGATAGCCCTTATCATTGCCTCAATTAGCTACAACAGGTGCTACCCTCTGTCGGCAGGCAGCCATTATTATTTTATCGAATCGTCAATGATTCCTGCCTGTTGGTAGGTTGGCAGACCTGTTGGCTCCATCTCCTGTCATCTTTAAATTTTCAGTCCTTTTCTTCTTGCTATAACACGGCAGGTGTTGATGTGACTTCCCAGCAATTCAACAAAAAAACTTAGACCGTGTATTTAGGTTATTTTACTTATTAGAGTAAACACTTTTTTTACGATGAAATACTGGCTTATAGAGCTAAGAATAGCTTCAGACGATTTGATGTCATTTTGAATTTGTGAAGTCAACTTTAAAGAGGTAATCGAATTTCTTGATGTTTCACAGCCAAAAGCTTTTTTGAGAGAGCAGCAGCTGCCACCTCCGCAGAAGTCTCAACTTTCAAGGGCTGGTCCTCTAGCAGCCCTGTAACCCTATGAAGGGACCCTAACGGTTTGCTATCAGCCGGGCCAACTCAACCCATATTTTTTTGTTTGCCACTAAAAAGAATTGCAATCTGTAAAGTCTGAGGCACATAACATGTTTGTACCAAATCAATTCGTGAATCGAATGTGGTACAAAATGCAAGACTCTCCGATGGGCTGGACATGGAAACCGATGGTGACATTACAAAATGATTGCTTGGGTACCTGGAAAGAAAAAGGCATATAGGACAGTTACTATTGAAATGGACAGAAGAGTACAAAGCCGATGCACAGATATTTCTGGATACAAGAGCTTGGCGGACCCTAGCCCTAAACAAAAATGCCTGATGCGGCGTACCGTACCGGGTCGTAGGGCCTATAATAAAATGATGGTGATGATTAATCGAAGTAGAAATGATAAAACTGAATTTCATAAAATCTAAATGAACAAATTTAATAAAACGGAGGTTGGTATGTAGTTGAACTGTAGATTAACTTACGGAGCATGCACATAAGTACACAAAAAAGTCTTAGTAGTCTCAAGTGGATTAATTTATTGATCTAGTCACATTTTTGGCCATTCAGGCATCATCAGGGCATTATTTTTTAGCTGGCAAAAACAAATCATATAGTAAAAGGACTCACCATTTAGACACAAGATATAAAAATTAAAAAAGTAAAAAGATTACTCAAGAATAATTGGTACTGAACTCCATACACTAGGTCCCTGTTTCATAATAAAGTACAAACTAATACTATTAGTCTTGTAGATTTATCTTAATTCAATTACACAGACTTGTACAATAGTAACTTGTACTTTAGTATTTTTTAATTTCTGTAATATCACTAATAATCACCCTCATAATGAAAAGAATAAGTATTAGTATTATTACTACACTAGTTTCTACACTTTTACTATCAACTAATACTATTAGCTTGCATTATGAAACAGGGCCCTGGTCATAGTAACTAAACTAGAACCTTTTCCAGGAGGAGAGGAATTGCTAGCATTATAATTATTTTGAAATTACGATAAAGGTTAAAAATTCGCTAAAATCTTAAAATTAATTAAATAAATAGGGAGCGCAGTAGCCACGGGGTAAAGCGCGTGGTTATTAACTCCAAGGACCCGAGTTCGAATCCGGCTGGGCAGAAAATTGTTTTCTGTTACAATGTAACCGCGAATCAACTCCTGTGGGTTCTGGAACCCTCCTAGCCTCTTAAAGTGGGTACCCTTAATTGGGTAAAAATCTGGTGGTCAAGCGTGATGCTGAACAAAACACCTCCTTGAACAACCGTTGGTCTAGTAATAGTACTTCTTTACAAAGTACTGAACCCTTCATGGGTTGTTATTGGTACAGATTTTAATTTTAATTTTTTTAAAATAAATAAATATAATATGTTTTCCATAAATAATTTTAAATAAATCATTTGAATTTAAATTAGGATTTCTAAAATGTTCCATTGCTTTCTTGAATATTATGTAAGCAAATAATAAATTCTAACAAAAACACATAATTATTTATCTAATATACCTATAGAAATTATTAAGGGTACCAGGGACTGTGACAATCCTTCGTTTGACTGCAGTTCAACTTGCTCAATGATGATGACGTTAGTTACTATTGAAGATCTCCAAATTTTAAAATGATTAATTCTGGAATTATTTGTTTTCTAGGAAGTTATTTGTTCTTCTTATTAAGATGTAGATCTGAAAAGTAAACTTCCTTCAGAATATTATCAATATTGAGTATCATTCTACAACAAAACATAGTTAGTAAGTTGATTTTTAAATTGTCTCTCTCTTTCGCTCAAAATAAATCTAAATTGTATTTTTTAAAATAAAACTTGTTAAAAATAACATGTTAAAACAAGGTAAAAAATATTCACATGTTTTGTTCAAAACCCAACAAAACAGAAAATATATTTTGTAATTAAATAGAAATAAATAAGAAGGCATAGATATCATAAGTTTTCATAGTATTATTTACAAATGATAGTTGAAGACTGTTTAAAATTAGTAGAAGATAACTGGAATAAAATAAAAAATAGTACCTCAATAAGACAGTAACTGCTTCTCTCTGCCAACAAAGCAAAGTGACATAATAACAAAAACATCAAATCAGAAAAAAATTCGCTGAATTTCATTGAGAATAAAATAAAAAGGGTTTGTCAAAGTTAATATTGAGGCAGAAAAAGATAAAACACCGGATAATAAGAATTTTTTCAGGTTTCAATATATACCAGGCCTAACTGATGTAAAAACCCATAACCTGTTTAGGTAATTGGGACAAATTACTAACTGATACGCTTTTTTAAAACTTTTGATGACGACAATATTTTAAGAACAAAATAAAAAGGAAAGGTTCCCATGTTAATAGTAGTCTTAGCCAAAAACTCAATAATACTCAGGTTATAGCAAGGTTACATAGTATGAACATGAACAATAATTGATTTTACAATAAATGATGTTCATAGTTCAACAATTGAAAATAAATTTATATATAATCTTAACACTTTCTGGTTAATATTGTTTAAATTAATAACATTTCATCTATTGTAGTCTCCAAACATTTTTATTCCAGGTATAATTCCGACGTTTTGGCCAATTCAACCAACCTCAAGGACAAGCTATCACAAACAGCTTTTATTCCACATATGCATGATCTTCAACAACTATAAACAAGTAACAATATTATTTATAAATTATCCTACCTTAATACAATTTAAGAACCAAAACCTTTAAAAAACTACTTCATGGTTCATGGTTCATTCAGGCTATTCTGTCCAGATCATTTATAGGATTGATAGATGATACCAGGGCTAACTGATAAAACCAAAAAAAAAAAAAAATATAAGCATTACATGAATATGACGATAATAATATTGAAACAGGTTTATACAATAACAAGCTGCAACGCCAATTATTGAACATAAATGATAAATTAGAATAGCTAAATGCAATATATAGGCTTGATAGCAAAAATATATATATTGGAGGGACATCCAAAAAACTAGAAACCAAGATAAAATAACATGTCACAAACTGTACAATTGAAGAATATAAACCGCGCAGGATTCGCTAACTATAATTTAACTTTGAACCACAAATTTAACTTTGTTGTTTAAATAAATAAAGTTTTATCCATTTTAGTCTCAAAACATTTTTATTCCAGGTATAATTCCGACATTCCGCCCAATTCAACCATCCTCAAGGACAATCTATCACAAACAGCGTTTATTCCACATATGATCTTCAACTATTCCGAAAAAATGTATTATTTATTAATTATGTTACCTTAATATAATTTTATAACCAAAACATTTAAAAAAACTACTTCATGCAGGCTATTAACTACCCACATCATGTCTATTAGTCCTCAAATTACCCTATGAGAAATAAAAATATTAGGGAATCGTATAATTTGGTATAATTTATCACAAAAATATTTGTAACCTTCCCTACACTCAGGTCAAGCATTTAAATTATTTATAACAACTATATTAAACTTCCTCTTTATTTTATCATTAAAATTTCTTAATTTTATCCCATATTTTCAAAAATTAATTTTACTTAAAAGCTCTGCAGTGTTGGTTCAGATTTCTTGTGTCTGTTTTAAAATTTACTGTGTAATTAATATTTCCTGAAATAAAAATGGATTCAAGTATTTTTCTTTTCAATGTATTATTTTCTTTGTGTAAAATCATAGTATTTTCAAAATCAAAAGTATGGTGGTTTTTGGTTGTATACTGCACTGCAGTGATGTTTTATTTAGATCTTTCTAGTTGTTTTTTAAATTATCATTGTGTTGATATAAACGATTCTGTCACCCAACAATTGCTTTGTTTCACTTTTATATATAGCTGAACAACTCAGATAGGGAATTTTATATATCAATTCTGATTGATTTTGATCATAATAGTCACCATGAAAAACTAAAGTTCACAAAAAAAATGTATGGATTAAATTATATAAAGGGACTATCTGAGGATATTAAGAAATGTTTTATGCATTATGATGTTGATGAGTACACTTTAAGTCATAGACCCAATAATAAAATCAAAAATAATTATAGTATATTGAAGGACAGGATTGATACAAAAAATAATCAATGGTGATTGATAAATAAAATTCCATATCTGTGTTGTTCAGCTATATATAAAAGTGAAACGAAGCAATTTTTGGGTTACAGAATCGCTTTTTTAAACACAATGATGATTTAAAAAACAAGTAGAAAGATCTAAATAAAACAACACTGCAGTGCAGCATGCAACCAAAAACCAGCATACTTTAGATTTTGAAAATACTATGATTTTACACAAAGAAAATAATACATTGAAAAGAAAAATACTTGAATCCATTTTTATTTCAGAAAATATTAATTATACAGTGAATTTTAAAACAGACACAAAAAATCTGAACCAACACGATGCAGAGATTTTAAGTAAAATTAATTTATGAAAAATATGGGATAAAATTAATGTTGATAATTATAATTAACCTGATAGGAATTTTAATGATAAAATAAAGAGGAAGTTTAATATAGTTGTTATAAATAATTTAAATGCTTGACCTGAGTGTAGGGAAGGTTACAAATATATGGTTCGATAAATTTTACTGTTGACTCTGATAAATAATTTTAATTTTGAATTTAATGTAAAAAATTGACTAATTAGATAATTAGACATAATCTAAGAATTGCTTATTAACCAAATTATACGATTCCCTAATATTTTTATGTCTCCTGGGTAATTTGAGAACTGATAGACATGATGTGGGTAGTTAATAGCCTGCATGGAGTAGTTTTTTAAATGTTTTGGTTATAAAATTATATTAAGGTAAGATAATTAATAAATAATATTGTTGTTTGTTCGGAATAGTTGAAGATCATATATGGAATAAAAGCTGTATGTGATAGATTGTCCTTGGGGATGGTTGAATTGGCCGAAACGTCGGAATGGATAAAACTTTATTTATTTAAAAAATTAAGTTAAATTTGTGGTTCAAAGTTAAACTATAATTAGCGAATCCAAATATAAACCGCGCAATATTCTTCAATTTTACAGTTTGTGACATGTTGTTTTATCTTGGTTTCTAGTTTTTTGGATGTCCCTCCAATATATATATTTTTGCTATCAAGCCTATATATTGCATTTAGCTATTCTAATTTATCATTTATGTTCAATAATTGGCGTTTCAGCTTGTTATTGTATAAACCTGTTTCAATATTATTATCGTCATATTCATGTAATGCTTCTATTTTTTTGGATTTTATCAGTTAGGCCTGGTATCATCTATCATCTATCAGTCCTATAAATGATCTGGACAGAATAGCCTGAATGAACCATGAACCATGAATTAGTTTTTTAAAGGTTTTGGTTCTTAAATTGTATTAAGGTAAGATAATTTATAAATAATATTGTTACTTGTTTGGAGTTGTTGAAGATCATGCATATGTGGAATAAAAGCTGTTTGTGATAGATTGTCCTTGAGGATGGTTGAATTGGCCAAAACGTCGGAATTATACCTGGAATAAAAATGTTTTGAGACTACAATAGATGAAATGTTATTAATTTAAACAATATTAACCAGAAAGTGTTAAGATTATATATAAATTTATTTTCAATTGTTGAAATATGAACATCATTTATTGTAAAATCAATTATTGTTCATGTTCATACTATGTAACCTTGCTATAACCTGAGTATTATCGAGTTTTTGGCTAAGATTACTATTAACATATGGAACCTTTCCTTTTTATTTTGTTCTTAAAATATTGTCGTCATTAAAAGTTTTAAAACAGTTTATCAGTGAGTAATTCGTCAAAATTACCTATACAGGTTATGGGTCCTGCATGTAGTTATAAGGAACATTCCTAAAGAAGTAAGTAAATTAAAATTTGAAAGGCATCAGTGCTCTGAGGTTCGTTTTTTTTCTTTGTTCGACATCATGATTCTTCATATTGCTCTGTTAGAAGGGAAGGGCAACTGGGAAATCTGAAAGGTGAAAATAAGAATGGGATTGAAAATGATACCTAGGGCAATGGATAAATAGTGGATAATATAACTTACCTCCCAGTCCTTCAGTCCCAGAGTCCTTCAGAACCTGCTGATACAACTGATAAAGAAGGTCTCAAAGCTTATAATACAGATTTAGCTACATTTAATAAAATTGACTACTAAGCACTATGTCAACATGACAAAGGAGATCTTTGAAAAGGTGAGATGAGTCTGGTTCAGATATGTGGTTGGGACTTTGTCAACTCTTTGATACATTTTCAGAAGACAGAATTTTTGATATGTATAATAATTTTTTTGAAAGTATTTGGATGCCAGATGATGTTACATTTATTACTAGCATTTCCAATGCATGAAAACAGTTGCGAGGGGAAGTTGATAAACAACCTACTTATAACGAAGATATTTTACTAATATGTAAAATTTTATTTAAAATCCTTTGAAGGTTTTGATTGCTAAGGGGACAACACCTCAATTTGGGTGCTAAGGAGACCACATCTCAATTTCATAAGCAGGATCGGAATAAAAATACTAATTTTCATAAAACCTCAAAGATTTGCCACTACAGTAATAAAAGGGGTCACAGGGTTCAGAGATGTCGGTTTACGCTTGCTGATGGCAAACCACCTAAGTCTACTGAAGCTAAATTTGCTCAAAATAATTCAAGCGAAGGTGCAACTTTGTTAACGGTTACCTCAGAAGTTTTTGCATCGGAGACTAATAGTGAGGCTTGGTATGTGGACAATGGAGCGACACATCCTATATGTAGCAGAAAGGAATGGTTCACAAGTTTTGAATCATTTACAGATGACCATGTAATTATTACGGCTGATGGCTCTCAAGTCAAGGCGCCTGGCAAGGGATCTATTTTAATTGAGGCTACGTCTAACGGTCATTAAAAGATATTTTATCTCACTAATGTTTGACTACTTCTGGATATTTCTAAAAAGCTTTTTTCGCTTTTAGTTACTCAAATTCACAGACAGAGTAAATATGAATCCACTGCAGTTAGCTGTATTATTTGTAGGTATGGTAAAGAAACTATTGCGTCAGGGAATCGTCAAATTGGAGGTGGTCTCAATAATCTAGCAATTAGGTTAGTATCCACAACGGAGAGTTGTTAATCAGAAAATAACAATCTCTAAGCTCTTATCAAAGACCATAATTTATTACAGCTTTGCCTTGAAAGGATGGGTCATCAAAATAAACATATTGATGGTAAACTTTGCGAGGGCTGCAATAAAGGAAAAGCTCATAGACTCAAATTTGGACGTCGGAAAAGAGCTGAAAAGACTGGTCAGGTTATAAACACTGATGTATGTGGTCCTTTTATCCCTTCGAAAATTGGTTTTAAATATTTTCTGGTATTTAAGGATGATTTTTCAGAATTTAGAAAAATTTATTTTATTAAAACCAAGGATGAAGTCTTTCAAAATTGAAGGAATTTTTGGCAGAAGGAAGCCAATTAGGTCATAAAATAATGTGCATTAAATGTGACAATGATGGAGAGTTTAAAAATGAATGAGTAGAAAACGTCCTCAAATCAAAAGGTATTGAATTTAGATATGCTATGCCATCCACGCCATAACAAAATGGCTGCGCTGAGAGAGAAAACTGCAAGAGCCCCTCATGCACTCAGGAGAAGAATCTCTACTTAAAAAACTATGCGGAGAAATTATTAATGCTTCAGCCTACATATTAAATTGAACAAGTCCATCGTTTAAATCTCTATTTAAACATTGGATGTGTATGAAACCGGGAATCAGAAATCTTAGTGCTATAGAATCCAAATGTTGTGTCCATGTACCTAAAGAAAATAAAATAAAATTTGATAAAATGGCTAATCAAGGAGTACTTGTTGGATATGATGGGGGCAATGGATACCGAGTCTTCTCAAACAATAAACTAATTAGATCAAGATACGTCATATTCCAGGAGTCACTCAAAGCACCGATATGTGAAAAATCTTCATTTCATCCAATTGAAGGAAAAGGTATTGACATATATTATGAAGAGAACCCGGAAGAACATAAGGAAAATGAAGAGAAATCTCAAGAAATACCATTGGAAGAAGAGAATCCAGAAGAATATGAGAAAGATCAAGGAGAATCTCAAGAAGAAGAAAATGAAGACCTAGAAATAGAAGACGTAGTGTGGAAAAGAGGCGTAAATCTGAGGGGTCATGGGTAAACTTAATAGACCTTAATAGTAAATCTACGTCAACATCGTCGAAGGAAGTGAAGTTATGCCGTTGGACTTGCACAGTGAGATAAACAGTGAGGAAGCTGAAGAATGACGAAAATCCATGGAAGAAGAAATTACTTCTCTAAAGAAAAATTTCCATCTCTACCTGAAGCAGAGGTCATCGCTGCAAGTGAGGTAACAAGAGAGATGGTTTGGCTCAACAGGCTTCTTCAAGAGATGACTAACTGTAAAGAAGGTTCGCTTTTTGTCAATAATAACGCTGTTATTAAATTAGCAGAGAACCCTATGAGGCACAAAAGGTGCAGAGAAAAGCTTCAAGAGGGAGAAATTCATATCCGGAGAGTGGATTCCCAAGATCGACTTGCTGACGGTTTAACGAAGCCTGTGCTAAGTCCAAGACTTAAGAAGCGAAATCAACGTTTAGGACTTTTTTAAACATTCTATTGTATTTATCTATTATATTCAATTTATTAGTTTTAATTATTTTACTAGTAAATTATGAAGAAAGGTGTTGAAGTATCATAACATTAAACAACATTTATTGTAAAATCGATTATTGTTCATCTTCACACTATGTAACCTTGCTATAACCTGAGTGTTATTGAGTTTTTGGCTTAGATTAATGTTAACATGTGGAAACTTTCCTTTTCAATTTTGTTCTTAAAATATTGTGGTGTTAAAAGTTTTAAAACATTGTATCAGTTAGTAATTCATCTAAATTACCTAAAAAATAATAAATGTGACCAAAAACATAAAAAAGCAGAAGGATCTTAGAAGAAATCAACAAAACCAAAAATATCAGCAACACTGTAAACTACAAAACAGAGACAGAAAACTTGACCATATGACAAAATTAAAAAAACAAATGGATGTAGCTAGCAAATGAGGTAAATTTGATTACATTTATTCTTTATTGTGTGCATAAAAAAGTTTTGATAATTGTAGGGATATTAGTAATTGAGGATGGGGTAACCCTATACATTGTACAAACAAATATAGAATATTAATAATATTCTAATGGAAATTAATTTTTCACCTCAAAATCTCAATAAGAAAAACAAACAACTTCCTAGTAAATAAAATCCAGAATTAATTATTTTAAAATTTGGGAGATATTCAACAGCAAATTGGAACTTCATCATCAGGAATGTTAATCTGCAGACAAAGGAAGGATTGTCATTCTCCTTAAGTTAATTTACATATGTCATAGATTTTCCTTAGGGATGGCCGAATAATAAATAAAGAAATATAGATTGTTTTGAGACTTAAATTAGATAAAATTTATTTCATTTAAACATTAAATTACAGTTCAATTATATCCCTACCTCCGTTTTATTAAATTTGTTCATAAAAATTTTAAGAAATTCAGTTACACGTTCCTCTAATTCTATTCATCGTCATTATTAGCACAGGTAATTAATAAAATGATTAAGAACCACAGAAAATGTAAATATAACTAGTTTACACTGTATAGGAATCGGGAAAATTAAAAAAAAAAAAAGCTAGTTTAAACTCAAAGCAGCGTTCTTAAAATTACTTACTGAAACCTATCTTTGGTTTCAACAATCAAAAACCAATGCAATATTGTTTAAAGTAGATATGAGAAATGGTTTTCTCGTTTGCTAAGTATACTGACTGTGGTCAAAGCAATAACCAATTGCTTAGTAACAATAAGTATAATTAATAAATAAGTAATTTGTACTAATTTAAAATATAGTAGACAATAATACTAACCTAACCGTATCAGCCTACTCAGTGCATTATCAATCAAGATATCAAGACAAAGTAAGTTAATCATTTATATGAAAAACTCATTTTAAAAAAAACAGATAAACTCCAATGTTTATTTAATTAAAAATTAAACAATATTTATTCAAATATTTAATAATATTATATTGCAATATAAGTTGGTGCTGGTATTGGTAACTGCTGGGGAGAGGGGAGGAATAATCTGGTAAATGGGGCTAGTGGTCTTTTTTCTAACCCCTGGCGGTTACTTTGAAGTACTCCGCGTACCAACCAAGGTGGGAGTGTTAAGATTCATTTTCCAGGACTGAAAAATAAATTTTAAGTGGCCTTGGTGGGATCCAAGACCTGGTACTGGGAAACGCACGCGGCCGTCGCCTTCTTTCCAGTATAACTTAGTATTGATTCAAAGAACGATGTTAGTATTAATTCCAACATCGATATTAGTTTGAATTGAATATTAGAATAGATTTAAATTTCTTTACTAGTATTGATTCTACATCCTAAATTCTTTCCGATTACAACATCGATAATAGTGTAGATTCCAATATCGATATTTTGTTTAGGAAAATGTTCTATTTTATGTTAGAATAAGGACGAAATGACCTCATACGCAAAAGGTAGGGACGACCAGCAGAAGAATGGAATCTGAATGGAATTTTGATGATGTACATACTCTACAATGGTTTGTACATACCGTACAAATGTTCCATTTACAAGATTGCACGTAAATTGAAAAATGCGACTAGAGCACAACGAGACAGAACATTGAACATTCATACTTTCATTAGATAACAGTTTATATAGGAAACAAACTCTATATTTGTCTATAACTTTAAAACTGAGACTCAAAGTTTACTCAAAGTTTACAGAAATTCATAGAGAAACCTATCACCGATTTGGGGTTCATAAAAAAATACGAAACTTACAGATACTTTTAATTGTTAAACTGATAATACAATTTTCATAATATATAAATAGCAAAACTTTTAATGGGTACGATTTTTCTCCGCTGCCATAACTAACCGATTTACTGGCAGGCTGATGTGATTACACTGAGTGTGACTGGAACGTCCATTTATACAAGGGACAGTATAAAAAAAAAGATGTATTCTGGTGGAAGTGTAAATTAAGAGTTAATAGTTAAAATAAAGTAAAAAAAAAGGCTATTATGAACCTCAATGTATAAAAAAAAAATGTTTAGATTTTAAACATTTGGTAAGACTGGTTTAAACAGTTGGTAGGCCTGACAAAAATTTGGACGCATGATTCTTAATGCAGAGTCCTGATATAAGAAGATGGACTCTCACCAATGCTGTTCAACCTTCCTCAAGAAAAAGTGATTAGAAGAACATTACACTTAAATGATGGGGTGCACTGTGGGGTCAGAATGAAAAATTAAGTCCTGGCGTAGGCGGACGATATTGCTGTTCTAGGAAATGACCAAGATGACATGGAAAGACTCTATTAAGAGAAAGAGAGGAAATCGGCTTACATATAAGATAAAATCAAATATATGATTATAAGCCGAAAAATCCACCCTTATGACATGGTCTGCATGGCGGCAAATCATTTCCAAAATTAACAGTTAGAACTAACTTGGCTCCACAATAACATAGATAAATGATCAACGGGCTGAGATAGAGCAGTGTACTGGTGTACTGACAGGTGAACAGAGCCTTCCAGAATACTGAAATCCCTAAAAATCTGAAACTAATTAAAAAAAAGAATTAGACATTAGACATAGGGTAAGAAAAAATAAAATACCATTACATTAAAAATATTCACCATTTCTGAGGCATAACCGATCAATTTTATTATTTAATAATTTTAAATGAAACCAAACAAATTAAACAGGTAAATATTTTTCTTTAAATAAAATAAAACTAAACATTTTTTCTACTAAATATAACTGAATGTATTGGATTTGTTTCTGGAATAATGATTATCTTTTAACTGTACTGTAACTTTTATTACATTCAGTCATTTTTTTTTGGCAATGATAATACGGATCATTCACACTATATTTACAAATATATAAATTAAATTATACCAAATTAAGAAATTGGAGAGGAAATAAAAATAAAAATTAATTAAAACAAATCTAAACTTAAAGTAAATTAATGTCTTAAACACAATCATTCTTATTTACAATATTTACATTCAGCCTGGGGAACTCCAAACCGAGCTCTCCCTCCCCCTTGTGGAGGGATTAAATTAATTAAGGCATTGTAAAAGCAGTTCAAGTCATAGAAATCTTGTTAATTTTAGATTTTACAGCTCATTTGTTATTTGTTAATCTTTCGTATATTTAATTTAAATGTTGGTATTAAGTAAGCCCTAACTTTAAATAAGTAATGTTGGTGAGGTGGTTTTGGAGGTATACAAGATAGGAGACCCTGGATGTGAAGGATAGGAAGGAGACTGATGATGGAGGCAGGAGCTGCAGTGCGGGCAACTACCGCAGCCCCTATCTCAGCTTCCACCATCCTCCCTCCTTCTCTTCCTCATAAGTTCATTACGAGTCTGAACGGTAAAAATAAAACAACAAAACTTCGAAGAAAGAAACTCATTCACAGTATTGATAAAAAAACTAATTTCATCGTTGATAAGCTGTCAGAAACAATTGTATAAGATAAAGCATTTTTTATTCATATTTGTTCGTTTCAAATACCCTTTATACAAAGGTTACGTTATTTAAAAACGAAGTAAAATTAGTAAAATTTATTTAAAAAAGTAAAAAATAAATAAAAGCTATTTATTTACTCTTTTGTTATACATACATGTAATCCATTTTTTAATTTAAAAAATCAGAGTTCCATTATCATCTGAAAACGTTTTTTTGACACATAAATCATTATTATAACAGTACTTCTATACAAAAAATACTGAATCCCTGACCCTTCAAAGATTGTAGTGGTTCACATTGTTATTATTAAATCGTTTAAAATAGTACCACGAATAAAGTTCCAAGTTCCAAAAAGTGTGAAATATTTTGAGACTTGAGATAAATCCAAGTAGTTCTTATAATTTTGTATCGGAGTATGAGGTTTATCATTGTCGTTTACTAGTGTATAAATTTATATATACATAATTTAGTTTATATAATACATAAATATTCAAAAATAAATATTATGTTAACAAATAACAAATGAGCTGTAAAATCTAAAACTAACAAGATTTCGATGACTTCAACTGCTTTTACAATGCCTTAATCCACCCAGCTTCTTAAATTGGGCAGCCTTAGTTGGGTAAGAATCTGGCGGTCGAGCGTGATTCTGACCAAATCACCTCCTTGCACAACCATTGGTTTAGTAAGAGTACTTCCTGACAAAGTACTGAGCCCCTGACCCTTCATGGGTTGTAGTGGTAGAGATTTTAATTTTTTTTTTTAATCTAATATGGATATCTTCATCAAATTAAGCCTGTAAGAGCTTTTTTTTTACAAAAAGTATGGTGATCATTTTTATATTATTTAACTATTTGGCTTTTCTGAACCCTATAATTGTTTTAAAAAGTTAAAAATCAACAAAAAAAAGTGAGTATATATTGAACAATATTAGAAAAATTAAATTAGATAGATAAGAAATAGGTTAATAGATTAAAATATAATTTAACAAAGGCAGTTTTCGTACAACATTGTGGCAGTAACATTTAGAATAAGTTTTTCTTGAGAAACGTATGGCCAAAACGTAGGAGTAGAATAATAAAAAAATAAACATGTTGACTAAGTGTTTTTGTTATAAATGATAAAAAAATTATCGTTTTGAATAAAATTTGATCGGAAATATTTATTTAATAAATAATCTGGATTATCTCTCTAGGAAGTCTGGTGAGTCAATTTTTTTAGAATTTTTTGAGGTTTATTACTTCCATCATTTTCAATAAATTATTATTTATTTATTCATTAACAATTGTACAACGCTTCGGGACCACTGTCCCATATTCATGCACTATAAAAACCTATAACAATATTAAAAACTATATAACACCAATTTTCTACTTTATATATTTTATTTTATACAATAAAAGTCACCTCATGATTTCATATGGGAAATCATGTCCTCCATTTTTGCATCTTCACTTCAAGGTTTATGTGAAAAATAAAAAATCACTAAGTTTATAATAAATAAAAAACAGGGAGGTAACCAAAACACAGCACACTGGACATGAGATATGGTCCAAAGAGATAGTATGAAATGTAGAATGATAGCTGTGCCACAGAGAAGTGAAGATGCACAAATGGTTGATATGATTTCCCATATGAAATCATGAGGTGACTTTTATTGTATAAAATAAAATATATAAAGTAGAAGATTGGTGTTATATAGTTTTTAATATTGTTATAGGTTT
>NW_027108405.1:253086-254480 GCF_000696795.3 Halyomorpha halys
CTATAGAGTATGTATAAAAGGTTGTAGAAATGATGCTATATAGAAAAGATACTAACATTGTAAGATATGATAGAACTATGGAACATATGTAAAATATTGTAGAAATGATACTATATAAAAAAAGATACTAACATTGTAAGATATGATAGAACTATAGAGTATATATAAAAAGTTGTAGAAATTATTCTATTTAAAAAAAAACCTTCAAACATTGTAAGATATGATAGAACTATGGTATATATATAAAAGCTTGTAGAAATGATGGTATATAAAAAAAGGTAAAAACATTATAAGATATGATAGAACTTTGTTATATATATATATAAAAAGTTGTAGAATTGATGCTATATAAAATCAGTTACAAACATTGAAAGATGTGATAGACCTATAGAGTATATATAAAAAGTTGTAGAAATGATACTATATAAAAAAAGATACAAACATTATAAGATGTGATAGCACTATAGAGTATATATAAAAAGTTGTAGAAATGATGCTATATAAAAAAGATACAAACATTGTAAGATATGATAGAACTATAGAGTATATATATATATATAAAGTTATTGAAATGATACTAATAAAAAAAGATACTAACATTGTAAGATATAATTTAACGATGGAATTTATATAAAAGGTTGTAGAAATGATACAATATAAAAAAAGATATAAACATTGTAAGATGTGGTAGAACTAATATATATAAATAAGATTTATCTATATTAGTTATAATATATTTATAAGACTATATAATTTTTTTTAGAATTGTAGAAATGATACTACATAAAAAAAGATACAAACATTGCAAGATATGATTTAACGAAGGAATTTATATAAAAAGTTGTAGATGATATAAATAAGATACAAACATTGTAAGATGTCATAGAACTATAGAGTATATTAAAAGTGTAGAAATGATACTACATAAAAAAAAGATACAAACATTATAAGATGTGATAGAACTATGGAACATATATGAAGGGTTGTAGAAATGACGATATATAAAAAAGATACATACATTGTAAGATATGTTAGAACTATGTTATATATATAAAAAGTTGCAGAAATGATGCTATGTAAAATCAGATACAAACATTGTAAGATGTGATAGAACTATGGAACATATATAAAGGGTTGTAGAAATGATGCTATATAAAATCAGATACAAACATTGTAAGATGTGAAAGAACTATAGAGTATATATAAAAAGTTGTAGAAATGATACTATATAAAAAAAGATACAAACATTATAAGTTATGATAGACCTATAGAGTATATATAAAAAGTTGTAGAAATGATGCTATATAAAAAAGATACTAACATTGTAAGATAAGATGGAACTATGGAACATATGTAAAAGGTTGTAGAAATGACGATATATAAAAAAGATACAT
>NW_027108405.1:255375-256080 GCF_000696795.3 Halyomorpha halys
GAATGAAAACAATCTTCATCATCACATACATTTAGGGAATGAAAACAATCTTCCTCACATATGGTGCATATGGTACATTTAGGGAATAAAAAACATCTCAATCCTCAGAATAGATATTTTCCGTTCGTGTTTTACGTTATATACATCAAAGAAGGAATTCTGTGTGGTTGTGGTCGCTATGCCTTTATTCAAATTCCTGTAATGGGTAGAAAACCTGATCCCATTTATCCAATTTTGATTGATTTTCTAAGGGTTTTTAGGGGTTAGTATCTAGAAGGTAGCTTATCAATTTTATACAATTCTATCTACGAAATTTGCTCTCGCTTGTGCATTATATTTTAATAAACATGTCGTCTGTCCGTGATTTAATGAAATCCGAATATTAGCGAGAAAATGCAAACTAATTTCTTTAACGGAGGATTATTTGTTGACCGTAAGGGATTATTGTAGGAAGACGGGTGGGGGTAAAAAAGGTACAAAAATAGTAAAACATACTAATTCTTAGTAACCGCCGTTTCACCCTATTTTGCAGGCCATTAGGGGAAGATAAAAAAAGATACAAACATTGTAAGATATGATAGAACTATAGAGTATATATAAAAAGTTGTAGAAATGATACTACACAAAAAAAGATACAAACATTGTAAGATATGATAGAACTATATAATATATAAAATAATGTAGAAATTATACAATATAAAAAAA
>NW_027108405.1:257829-258745 GCF_000696795.3 Halyomorpha halys
ATGGAATTTATATAAAAGGTTGTTGAAATGATACAATATAAAAAAAGATATAAACATTGTAAGATGTGGTAGAACTAATATATATAAATAAGATTTATCTATATTAGTTATAATATATTTATAAGACTATATAATTTTTTTTAGAATTGTAGAAATGATACTACATAAAAAAAGATACAAACATTGTAAGATATGATTTAACGATGGAATTTATATAAAAAGTTGTAGATGCTATAAATAAGATACTAACATTGTAAGATGTCATAGAACTATAGAGTATATTAAAAGTTGTAAAAATGATACTATTTAAAAAAAGATACAAACATTATAAGATATGATAGAACTATAGAGTATATATAAAACGTTGTAGAAATTATACTATATAAAAAAAGATACAAACATTGTAAGATATGATAGAACTATAGAGTATATATATATATATAAAGTTATTGAAATGATACTATAAAAAAAATAATACAAACATTGAACGATGTGATAGAACTATGGAATTTGTAAAAATAAATAAAAACATTATAAAATATATAAAAAAGATACGTACATTGTAAGATATGATAGAACTAATATATATAAATATATATAGATTTTATATGATAGAACTATGGAATATACATAAAAGGTTGTAGAAATGACGATATATAAAAAAGGTAAAAACATTATAAGATATGATAGAACTATGTTATATATATAAAAAGTTGTAGAAATGATGCTATATCAAATCAGATACAAGCATTGTAAAATATGATGGAACTATGGAAAATATATAAAATGTTGTAGAAATGATACTATATAAAAAAAAACCTTCAAACATTTTAAGATATGATAGAACTATGGTATGTATATAAAAGGTTGTAGAAATGATGCTATATAAAAAAAGGTAAAAACATTATAAGATATG
>NW_027108405.1:258825-269167 GCF_000696795.3 Halyomorpha halys
CTATAGAGTATGTATAAAAGGTTGTAGAAATGATGCTATATAGAAAAGATACTAACATTGTAAGATATGATAGAACTATGGAACATATGTAAAATGATGTAGAAATGATACTACATAAAAAAAGATACAAACATTATAAGATATGATAGAACTATGTAATATATATAAAAAGTTGTAGAAATGATGCTATATAAAAGCAGATACAAACATTGTTAGATGTGATAGAACTATAGAGTATATATAAAAAGTTGTAGAAATGATACTATATAAAAAAGATACTAACATTGTAAGATAAGATGGAACTATGGAATATACGTAAAAGGTTGTAGAAATGACGATATATAAAAATGATACAAACATTGTAAGATATGATAGAATTAATATATATAGATAAGATATGATATAAACATAAAGATACAAACATTGTAAGATATGATAGAACTATAGAGTATATATAAAAAGTCGTAGAAATGATGCTATAAAAAAAAATACTAACATTGTAAGATATGATAGAACTATAGAACATATATAAAAGGTTGTAGAAATGACGATATATAAAAAAGATACGTACATTGTAAGATATGTTAGAACTATAGAGTATATATAAAAGGTTGTAGAAATGATACTACATAAAAAAGGATACAAACATTGTAAGATATGATAGAACTATAGAGTATGTATTAAAAGTTGTAGAAATGATGCTAATTAAAAAGAACATACAAACATTGTAATATATGATAGAACTATGGTATATTTATAAAAAGTTGTGGAAATGATGCTATATAAACAAAATACAATGATTTTAAGATGTGAAGGACTATAGAGTATATATAAAAAGTTGTAGAAATGATACTATATAAAAAATGATACAAACATTGTAAGATATGATGGAATGTATATGAAAGGTTGTAGAAATGATGCTATATATCATAAGAGCTCACTTTATCCGCAGAGGCACTGCACAATTGGAAACTGCAGATTTGAGTTTATTAAAAGTCTTAATTCTAGTTAATTCTAGGAGTGTTAAGTGCATTTGTCATCTGAAAACACTTAAATGCCACATTTTGAGTCTAGTCTTTAGGGTGGGCTCATGGTATACGCATAAATCAATTTTTTAACACTATTAATTGTTATCCTTAACTGGGAAAGTTTGTAATATTTAATAATGAAATAGTTTCTTTCTAAAAATAAAATCTATATAAAGCGAAATAAATTTATATTTAAAATTTTAAGATTGTTTCTTAGCAAAGGATTGCTTTCACAAATATATTCATGTCTGTATCTGAGCAAGTCTGCAACTGACAGGCATCATCCAATTGCGGCTCTGTGGGCTCAGTTCCTTTAATCTTAGTAACATACAGAGAATATTTAGTTTGGTTCGAGTCGGTAAATTTCAATTCTCACAAATTCGCTTTTGATTGCTCTAAACTGTCTTAACCATATTAAGCTTTATAGACATTATAAATGATCGAAATAAAGATATATTTTGTATTTAATATTTCAGGCTGTAAAAGATATTTTGAGAATATCTCTATAAAAACTTATTGTAGAATATAAAAACCAAATGCAGAATATGAATAAAGTATATGTGTTTTGCTAATTTTAATTGCGAGATGATTATTCACTAGAAATGGCTTAATTAATGGTTTTATGGTGGCCTTTTAATACGATATGCAAAACTGTATAAGTTATGACAAGTTAATATTTCTCAATACCTAATTTAAAATGTATAAATTAATTTTGTCTGAAAGTACACATTAAAATTAAAAACTAAAGCTCTTTCATCTCATTTATTATTACAGCAATGTAAGTATATAAATTTTAAAACAAAAAAACATAAGCCAGATGAGAATAAAGATTCAGTAACAAGCCAGGAGATGCATCAGATGATTCTTTTATTTTTAACAAGCTTCTGATTTCACACCACAAACGTGTTTTGAAATAGCTTAAGTATCAAATATTGATCAACTAAAAGAAGGTTAGAGTGAGTCAGAAAATATTATTAAACCATATTTACATTACATTTTCTATCTCACTATTCCCTTTTTTTATATAAATTTTCATTTTTTTTTTTTTTAATTTTGAGGACCATTCAAACAAAGGAATTGAGAAAAAAAACGAAAACACTCCTGTTTTAGATAAACAAAGAAAAAATTATATGGATCTATTTTTATTGTATATTGAAGAAGGTTTCCTAAAAAAAAAAAAGAACATTTCCTACTAATAGTACCACTTCACCAAATACTAGTTTTCCTACCTAAGTTTATTTCATTAGTATAGTGTATTTTTTTTTAGATATGTCTCCGTGATTAATTAAGTGATTACATTTATAAATGGAAAAATCGAAGTAAGATGTATATTTAAAAACTTCAATAATAAACTTAAATTTAAATCAATCGGAAACAAATATTCCGAAGACCATGGATGGGTATTATAAAGAGAAGTTTATTCATTAAAACTTGAATAATATTTTAGTATTCAAAATATTATTTATTCATAAAAAGCTTACTACTCTTCCCCAAAAAAGAATTTTAGAGTTTTGTTGACAACTGAAATTGTAAAGTGGCTGACCCAATTCCATTTTGTAAACAGAAGGTGCGCTTCTCATTTGCATTATATTGCCCCTTCGACACCTAACAACATTCTCACTCCCTAATGACCCTCTTGTGTAAATTTGTATTTGATTCTCACAATATTGTAAGGGTTAATTTAATATCGGATTAGCACATTAAAAGTAAAGTTTTTATAATTATTAATTCATAAATATAAAGATTAAAGGGGGGAAAGGTCTATCTTTCTTTTTATTAGTAAAATAAAGATAGACTGTTATGTGATGACAACAAACATCGAGATTTTGAAAGAATCCTCACAATATTGTATAATGCAATATATTGTAAAATTTACTAACCTATGGGCAGTTAAGTAATAACACTGCACTTTAATAAAAAATTTTAACCATTTATCAATATTTGTAACAGTTGGTCAATGGTACAAAAATGTTTAGAAAACAAGAAGTGGGGTGCTCCAGTTTCTTTGTAATTTATGGTAAGACTAATTTACTCCTACGCGAATGATCACATCAGATGTGTTTCCTTCTTCTCTTTTATTTATTCGAAATATAAGCAATATCATGTTTATTTACAGTAGCAATATAATATTATCTAAAAAGTCTTTTCAACTCACACGATTGATAAAGTTGCATACTTTAAAATGACTATCTTTAAGTAAAGGTTAACGTAATAAGTAATTATGTTACTCAATAATGGTAAATATCACTTCAGTTTTACAGTTTAGAGTATTTGAACAGATATTTTAGGAAAGCTACTTTTTGCTGGAAAACCGCGGGTATGAATAATTTATGAAAAATTAAAAAAAAAATTACATATTCAGAAATGGATTTTTACATACGTTCTTAATTTTTTGACCTCAAATTGCTCTCAACATTCATGGAAGTGATTTTTCTTTGTCTTGATAAATAAAACCAATGAATCTTACCCTATTTATATATTTATTATAAAAACACATATAGGAAGACAGGAACATTATTTACATGGAAATAAGTTTTATAGAATCATCTTAGAACTCTCGTTATCTGGGAGCGGAAAGCTGCGAACTGTGAAGCAGCGAATTCGTACGAAATCAATTTTAATTCATCAATGTATTTGACACAGGTGATATCGACGAAGACATAAAATGTGGGTGAATAACATTTACGCAAAAAGAAACGTGGTAATTTAACTTAATTAAAATTAAATTTTATTTGATCTAGTGAATGTTCTTATTCGTTGCTCGATCTTCAAATCGACGATGGATACCCATAATTTATGTGGTAATTTCATTTCAATCGTAACCTCCTTTTAATTGTACATTCCGCATGTTATAAAATAAAACCAATTAATACACGACGTCGAGTTGGACGCACAGATATTTCCTTTCCTGAACAAGCAAAATTAACTAGTCATTCTCTTTTTCGCAACTAAATCTCAGCAGAATGGGATCGGTTCGCACTTCGCACCAGTACGGACGAAAACTGCCCAACGGTACGGACCCGATGAATGCGGTCCCCTCTGGAGTCACGTGTCGTTTTTTTTTTTTGTTTTTTTTGCGAATTTAGACGAATTCATTTCACAGCTTTCCGCACCCAGTGGACGAGAGGCTTCGCACATGGCAACCATGGCGTTGTGAAAGCCAACCCGTGCCTAATTTGCGGGATATTTCAAAAACGTATATTTTTTAGCAATTAATCACGATGATAAGAAATCTCTCAATATCAATTATTATTGAAATTTATTGTTACTCAATTAATAACTTAAATTTAAGTTTTAGTAAGAATTTAAGAATAAAAGTAGAGATTCACTACTTTTCCTTTCCTTTTTTCTTGATACCTCATCCTTCAAAATCTATCGCTCCTCATAGCCAGGAAAATGATCGGTACTACCGTATTATATATATAAACGACATTATTCTAAAATTACACCTCTCGCCGAATAAAGTGAAATTCAACAATACTGTAAGTGAATAAATGTTTATAGAATATTGTGTAATATATGAATGTTTAAATTATTTATGAAAAAGTTTTAATCTTGCTATATAAATACATTTTATGCAGTAATTTCTTCAATCTTAGTAACTTATAAGTTTTTATATATAAATTAAACTTATATTAACGAGTAGGAGTTTACTCACTTAAAAGTTGAGCTAATTATCGACTGTTGCTACTCATATAAAAATGATGAGCCCCTATGAATCAATGAATAAGTACTTGTAAACTATAATAAAATAATATATTTTAATTTCTGAATCAAGGAAAACAAGGTCATTGAATTTACTAAAATTCAATAAATCTATTAGAAGGAAATTGAATAATGTTTCATGAAGTTTCATTCCGAACTTGTACGCTAAATGAAGCTTAAGATATTTTAGGTTCAACGGAAAAATTCGTGTAATTTCACGATTTATTTATTTATTTAAGTGCTTCGACTACTAAGGCCATTTACACTGCGTTTACAAAGTTTGTAGATTACAATTGACATGTTCAGAAAGTTACAATGAAAAACTATGAAAGTTACAATTACAAAGTAAGAAAGTTACAAAGTGAGAAAGTTACAAATTTACAATTACAAAGTGAGAAAGTTACAAATTTACAATTACGAATTGAGAAGGTTACAAATTTACAATTACAAATTAAAAGTGAAAAAGTTACAAATTTATAATTACAATTACAAACTTACAATTACAATTACAAATTTTCAATTATAATTACATATTTACAGTTACTATTAGAATTGACGTAGTTAGTAAATTGCTATATTAAATTATACATGCTGGAATTAGAGTTAGCCTATATATGATCTCGGACATATATATGATATCGGACCTCTGTTCTCAAAAAAGGATGTAGAAGACCAAAATCGGTCCTATTGAAAATCCAATTTTTAAAATTATTTAATAAGTAAAAAAAAAAATGGTAGGAGCTGGAAAAGGAATGCCTGAGATGGTTTGAACATTATAAAATTATATCAAATAGGAACATTGGTAAAGAAAGTATACAAGTTGAAAATAGGTGAATGAAGAAGTTTAAACAGGACAAGAAAAACTTGGAATAGGTGTGTGAATGATTAAATAATGAGAAACAGCTTTTCCAGAAGAATGTGGTTATTTTAATTGAAAAACGTAGAAGGCGATTGCAACAGATTTTTGCTACTAATGATTAATCTATGTTATGTCTATTCTTTAACGGAAAATCCATTAAATTAATAATACAGTTAAAAAAATTCCGTATGTAATTTATTACAAAAGTAATTAAAAATCTTCTGGTATAAGTTTATATTATCCGTGTTAAATAGCAGACAAAATAATTCCAGGAATGCTGATTTAAAATTTAAGTTATGCTGTGAAATAATATTTGAAACATAAGAGAAATCTAACATAGCAATATATTGTCACTGTCGGTTTTTTCTTTTTAAATTTATATGATTGGAAAGAAGAGGATCTTCGATTATTAATGTTTTAATTTTTAAATGGAATAGTGGCTAATAGCATCAATTAAGACATCATTTTTAGAAAAAAAATCTACCACTTACTCTCAATATAATCAGTAGGTACAAATTATATAGCCTATATAGCCAAAGTACATTAATAATGAAAATAAAATTGAAAGGCTCGGGGTAAGAATACAATAAACCACATGATGTAAACTTTCCAGTACAGCCATTTCGAAATATCTACAGACATTATTTATCGTTTGTATTTATAATTGATTCAAATTAAGTAAGAAAACAAGAAAGGTATTCATGAATCTGACATTACAATTTGGAGACATTCTTAGAGTCTCTTCAGATTTATAATAAGAACGATTAAATATGGTTAATAATTGCTTGATTAAACTGTTTTTGAAAGAAAATGTACATTTTAATTTGAGAGTAAATTGAGGAAAATCTTTATCTTCTACGCCTGTATGAGTCTGGTTATAAAGAAAGTGTCATCATTAATATTAAACAAGATATAAATTACATTGTTAGTTGCTTAGATCAAACACTAACCTAGCAAAGCAAATTATTAGTACGGCTTGGACCTTAATGAGTACCTGGAATTCCTATCAGATCATATTGCTATTAAAACATTAACAATCTCTTCTATGGTGATGTAACAATAACCAAGTTAGTCGTAATTAAATTATTTTACATGAAAGGACTTCACTAAAAGAGGTAAATCACAGGAAGTGCCTTTATCAAGTTTAGATCCAGTTATTTTGCTGCACAAAGCTAAGTTATTAGTGCAACCTTTATTACATTATGCGGCCTATGGAAGGAAATCTTGTTATATGCTCAAGCCATCTGTCCGCTATGAGGGGAATTTATATGTATATTCCAAGTAAGTCCACTCATTTCTATAAGTACAAGAGCCCAAGAGGTGAAAAAAAGGCAGTTATTTCACCCCAATTTTTTATTATTTTAGTGAAAATGTATAATTACTAGTCAAAATTAGTCTGCCATGTATAGGTAGGAGGAATAAAAAATGGCAGCTGTTTCAAAACGATAAAAATAATTAATTTTTTATTCGGAGCTCTATATCTATAAAACTACCAAGAACAATAGAAAATCTAAGGAAACATCATTTATAGTAGAGTAAATTTTCTAAAATCCAAGCCCTAAAGAACTATTTACGTTCAATAGTTCACGATATACAGCTTTTTAAAACGCAACATTTCATAAAAATATTGTATGGAACGTACTGAAAGATCAGTAGTTAGTGAATTTATTTTGAAAAATCTATATCTCAAAAACCACTTGACGCAGAGATGTCTATTAGCGCTCAAATTAAAGCTAGTTTAATGGGCTATTAAGTAGTTCCTTACGTTTATCTTCGTAGGTGTTGTAGTTTTCATGATATTTGCTAAAATAAATTGATTTATAGTTGTTCGAACAAATTTTTATTTGCCATATTTATATTCATATGTGAATATCATAAAAACTACTACCCCTTCGAAGATAAGTCTCATAAACTACTTTATAGTAAGTTAAATTTCCTTCTACGCCATAACCCCTGATGAAGACCTGAGACTCAGGTCGAGACGTCGGCATAAAATAAATAAATATTGTTTTGTTTATTTATGTTGTTCTTTGCTGACCGCATCCCACGACAAACCTCTCCAATCAATAAATGTCTTTCATTTTGAGTGCTGGCAGACATATGTGCGTCTTATGGGTCTATCAAAAATCAAACATTATATACGAAAAACTAGAAATAAACATTTTATGAGTTTCAAACATGAGTTGAGTTGTCAAATACTATAAAAACTACTACTCCTGCAAAGATAAACATAATCTACTATTTTATAGAAAATTTAACTAGCTTTAATGTAAGTGGCGACAGACATCTTTACGTCTTATGGTTTCTGAAATAAAGTTTTTCATAAATCAAACTTATTGTCCGAAAAAATATAAATCAATTTATTTTAGCTAATTATTAATTAGCTCCTCAAAAAAAACTAATACTCCTACAAAGATAAACGTAAGGAATTACTAAATAGTCCATTAAACTAGCTTTAATTTGAGTGCTAATAGACATCTGTACGTCACATTGTTCCTGAGATATAGATTTCTCAACATAAATTAACTAACTATTGATCTGTCAGTACAATTTTATGAAATGTTGCTTTTTAAAAGACTATATCTCAAAAACTATTGGACATAAATAGCTCAATTAGGGATAATATTTCAGCAAATTTACTCTTCTTTAAATAATGTTCTTTTAGATTTGCTAATGTTGTTGGTAGTTTTTAAGATATAGAGGTACCGAAAGAAAAATTAATGTTTTTTAAGGTTTGGATACAACCGCCATTTTTTATTCCCCTTACCTATACTTGGCAAATTCATCAATTTTTACTAGTAATTATACATAGTTTTCATTAAAGTAATCAAAAATTGGGGTGAAATAACTGACTTTTTTTCATCCCGGCCCTTGTACTATATGTTGTTTTTTTACCCACTAAATTTATTAAAATCATTTAGACACCAACTAGCGGGTATAAAAAAAAATGTTCAGAATAATATTCTAACTGATCGTTCTATGGATAAAGTATTTTTGCTTGTTGCAATACTTACACTTCCTTTATGAATAAAGTTACCATGCATACGCTCAATTCACAACTCTTTTTTTCTTTTTCTCATCCATGAAGAGGCTATAAAAATTGACATAATTGATTGTAAATTCAAATAAAATACGAATTCATGATGTATATATAGTACATAACAGATAAAACATATCAGGTGATGGTATTACTCAATAACAAGAGAATAGATTGAAAAGTAAAGGAAATGTTGAGAAAAAGATATCACACAATTCATAGAAAAAAAAGGCAATTAATAAATTAAGGAATGGATGTGATACGAAAAATAGCTATAACTTTAAAATTAATTTAATGATATTTCTTTTAATTTTACTCTTGGAAGATAGCATGGGAGTATATTGAGAACATGAGAATATGATAAAAAATAGTAGCTTTTATTTTGTTTTCTTGTATCAGCAAGATTATAAAAGTAAAATTTTATTTAAGAAAAAAATAACAGTATGTCACAAAATTGAGGCCTTTCAAGTGTTCGGTTCCTATCTTCACCTGAGAGATAATGGTTCAATTTTATCTACAGGTGGTTGGGTGTGAAAGATTTGTTTCTGCCTGTGCGTGCCGAGTCCCACTTGTGAGCAAAGCGGATCAACACAACAAAGCGGTTCCTGACTCTGTAATCAGGAAAAATATTGCTCATTTTTATAAATGGCCTTATCAGTCCTCTTTTATTGTTTATGCCAGTAGATTTGATATGACACTGTTTTCTTATAGTATAATCAAAAGATTCTTTATTTTAAAAAAACAGAAATATTTCCCGGGCTGATTCAACTTTCGAATTAGAAATGTTGATATTTAGCAGGTTCAAAAATTATCCACTGTTGTGCCATAAATTTAGAACGGAAATGAATGACTGCTCAGTTAGGAAACATTTCGCTACTTGCGTAAATAGTTGCTCTTCTATCTTCTAATATTTAAATATATGTGGGTCTTGAGGATCAGTCAATAATACAACTATCTGTGATGGTCGTGAGTGAGTTTTGTATTATTTTATGCTTGATAAACGCCTGGGTGGGACCGGGACTCGATCTGACAAAATTTGGGTTGATAGACTGTCGCATTGCCACGTTGCTACCGCTGCCCCTACTATTAAAAGATTACTTAATAAAAAATATTACTTTCAAGTGTCTATTTCAGTTTGTTCTACATTGCTGTGATACAACTAACTCAAAGTTTGGGCTAGAG
Source organism: Halyomorpha halys (assembly GCF_000696795.3). Lineage (NCBI taxonomy): Eukaryota > Metazoa > Arthropoda > Insecta > Hemiptera > Pentatomidae > Halyomorpha > Halyomorpha halys. The sequence goes on from NW_027108405.1 coordinate 268,637, forward strand.
CAATGCCTCTTGTGCACTGAGAGTGGAGAGCTGCGAACTCGGAATGAAATGAGATTGGTTAACTTTATCATTTATGGTGAATGACTTCTCCTATTTTTGAATGGGAAACAACAAATCTCAATACATTATGAACAACATTTCTTCCGAATAAACTTTTCACAGTCCATTTGTCACTCCCTTTTTTTCGCACTCGTTTGCAACTAAATCCCAACAAAACGGGATCGGTCGCACTTCACACCTGTCAGGACGAAAACTGACGAACGATACCTAGTCGACGCGGTCCCCCACTGAGCCACATGTTTGGTTTGTCCGTGCATTTTGATGCGAATTCTGACGAATTGATTTCACAGTTCCGCTCCCAGTGGACGACAGACTTAATTTCAACTGAATAGGTTTGAAATAGATGCGAAAACGTTACCATTCTTTCTACTTTGTCTGTTATATCTGTTTTTTATTTTGTCTGTTTATATTTAGTGTTTTTAATTATGTCTTATGTATTTATCAAGTATTATTATTAGTAGTAGTATTATT
>NW_027108405.1:270907-273167 GCF_000696795.3 Halyomorpha halys
TATTTAACTCCTTAATTTGTCTAATTTCTTATGTCTTAATTACTAATTAATTAATAATTAATGAATAATGTCTTAATTACATGCTAATATTGAAGCATATTATTGTCAATTATTAAAAAAAAAAACTTTTTATAATATCAACTATTATACATTTTTCAAGGAGGATAATTACCGTTTAGGTTATTTTTCATTATGATATAGACCAAATAGACTATAACAATAATCTCCTACCTCTATTACCACAAAGATGAACAATCTAACTAAAATTAAAAATCCATTAAAAACAAAAATTAAAATAAATATTCCTCATTCAATAAAAATACACAAAACTAAAAAGTTAATTTATTTATAATGTCTATATAATGTGTGCCTAAAGTTTTAGTATCTGTTTTAAAATTAATTGCTTTTTCAATGTTTTTAGTTATATGTACTGATTCTAGTATTTTTCTATTCTTATTATGCTTAACAATATCTAATATTTCTGTATTATTGAAATCAAAGTGATGTTTATATTTAATCCTATGTTGTGCCAGTGCTGTAATATTGATGTTTTTATATTTATACAATATAAACAACAAAAACATACTATTTCAAATGTATTTATAGTTTTTTAGTGTTTTCGATTATATTTTATAATTTTTCCTCCTTTAACCTACTTGCCATATCTAAAGAGAATTTATATTATTTTGTTATAATATGTTAGAATTTCTCCCAGAATTATTATTTATATGATCAGCTGTATGTTTGTATGTTTGTAAGTGTTAGTGTTTATTGGAAATCTGGAGTGAAAAATATAGACAAATTACACGTTCCAAGACAACTTCGGTTATGACAAAAAAATAAAAGATGATATTGTTAAAGAATAAAATTGAGATTGGAAAAATAATAAAAATAGATCAATCAACGGAAAAACATGAAAAAATAATAAGCAGTGATATAAAAATAAAAGATAATAATGTTAAACAAAGTAAAGATAAAATAGAAAATGAATTAAATACATTAAATATAAAAGAATTAATTAGAGTGTACCATTTAAATAACGAAGACCAAGTATCAGTTAAAAATTTACTTAAGAAATATCCGCGAATTATAAAAACAGAAGATGGCAAATTAAGAAAAACAAACTTATTAAAACATTCGATCCCTTTAAAAACTGATAGACCTATTTATACGCGAAATTACAGATACCCCCAACAATTTAAGGATGATGTAAATTAAGAAATAAAAACTTTGTTAAATAATGGAATAATATGAGGAAGTAACTCACCATACAATAGCCCAATATGGGTGGTACTAAAAAAACCCGACGCAAGCGGTAAACGTAAAATTCGAGTCGTTATTGACTACAGAAAATTAAATTCAGAAACCATACCAGATAAATTTCCGCTTCCAAATATTGAAGGTCTTCCAAACCAACTAAACGGATCAAAATTTTTCACAACCATAGATTTAGCTTCAGGGTTCCATCTAATCGAAATGGACGAAAATTCTATTGCTAAAACAGCATTTTCGACAGACACAGGACACTATGAATTTACTCGCATGCCCTTCGGCCTATGTAATGCCCCTCCAACGTTTCAACGAGCAATGAATTCTTTGTTAGCTAATACATCAAATGTACTTGTTTATATTGGTGACAAAATCGTTTTTTCAAAACCAAAAGAAAACCATTTTCGGCACTTAGATACCGTAATTTCCAAATTGCATCAACATAATTTATCTATTCAGACAAAACCGAATTTTTTCATTCAGAAACAATTTTTAGGTTACATATTAACACATGACGGACCGCCGAAAACTTGAAGCTGTAAAAAAATTTCCTCTCCCCACATCGGAAAAAGAAATTAATGAGTTTCTCGGCCTAACTATGCTCTTACAGCTCAACCATTAACTGCGTGCTTACGCAAATCAGATAACATAATAAATCCTGAATGTTATAGTGAAGCTTTTCATAATCTAAAATCTCAACTTCTTAATTCTCCTATAAATTAATATAGGATTTTTCTAAACCCATGATTTTAACAACTGATGCCAGTAATATTGCAGTTGGCGCAGTACTTTCCCAAATCTCTGAAGGCAGAGATCACCCTATAGCCTTTGCTTCTAAAAATTTATCCAGTACTGAATCTCAAGTATCTTCCACAATAGAAAACGATTTTTTTGCAATAGTTTACGCCTGTAAACATTTTAAACCTTATTTATATGGCCAACATTTTACTATACAAACTGACCACAAACCTCTCCTTTGGATATTTTCCAT
>NW_027108405.1:273697-275283 GCF_000696795.3 Halyomorpha halys
CTATGGAAAAACGACTTAGAACAAAAATTGCTAGAAATTATTAAGCCAAATGGAACATATGGTATTTACTGCGAACCCAACGTGGAAACAGTTAGAGATGAGTATGAGGGAATATTTCACAAAATTTCAGATTTCATTGAAGCTAAATGCCCAACAGTTAGAATTAAAAGATATAAAACTGTATTAATAGACATACTGGATAAATCTGAATAAATTGAACTTAGTGAAAATTACCACACCGGTAAGGCATATTATCCCGGGATTATGGAAACATATGAGAAACTTAAAAGATATTATTACTTTCCTCGCATGAAAGACGAAATACCTGCCTTTATTAACAAATGTCGTACTTGTGCAAAAACTAAATAATAGAGAAAACCTATAAAAACAAAGTTCCAGATCACCCCTACTCCGGAAAGACCTTTTGAATATTTAATGATAGACACTTTGCATTATGAACGAAAATTCATCATTACAATTATAGGTACATTCTATAAACGATTATATGCTCAAGTCATTCGGACAAATAATGCCACTAACAGCCATCAAGTATTAACTCAATATTTTTCTTTATACCCCCCTCCGATACAAATCACGATGGACCAGGGTAGAGAATACAAAAATGCCTTAATTCAAAATTTACTGGAAAGTTTAGGAATCATATGCCACTATACAGTTTCAAATAACTCTAATTCTATAGGGATACTAAATCGGGCACATTCTACACTAATTGAACTATTAAGGGTCATAAAAGAGGAGAATCCTTCTATTAGTTTAGAAACCAATGTAAATATTGCGGTTCTAACGTTTATTGAAATATTCAATAAAAATCTTAAATTAACACCAAATGAAACCTTCCAAACCTTCAGAAAAATTATTGATCCAGACCGGAATGAACAAATAATTAAGGAAAATCTTGTACAAAAATATCACGATAAATTAAATGTAATACATAAATTAGCTCATAGACAAATTTCGGATGAAAAAGAAAAACGTACCGAACGCTTAAATCAAAATCGTGAAGACCCACCCGAAATACGCGACGAAGCTTACGTAAAACGACGTGTTAGGACAAAAGATGAGAACCTCTACAAGCCAGTCTGTACCTTTGTAGATAAAACCAAAATAGTGCATGCACATAGTAACAACGTAAGGAGACCTAGAAAGTATCGTGAGAAGACATGTGTTTTGCTTACAGATGATATTGGACCAGTTGTTGATCTGGACACTGCTGATAGTGACTCCGACGGTAGCTTATCAACTAACTGACGGGACACATTCTGGAGGTTTAATGACTTTTAAGCTCGCTGACACATACAGACCTAAAACAAAAATATATAAGTAAAGATTTGGTAACTTTATAGTTAACTAGCAAAACCCACTGTGCTATAAGAAATGGTACAATTCACTATATTCTATCAATCCCAAAAGAAAGTAGAAAATTTTCAACATTGTACTTGTTATCAGTTCCATCAGTACACCTAAACAATTTTGTAACAACAGTTGTACCCAATCACTTAATTTTATTTTATCACAACCAAGCTTTTACTGGAAATTATACTTATATCAAAACAAATTATTATTGT
>NW_027108405.1:275558-279994 GCF_000696795.3 Halyomorpha halys
GTTTATTTCATTATTATTTAATATTATATCGCTAGTAGATAATTAAATTTGTATAATAATTTGTTTTTGAGCTACGCTGTTAACTTAAGCTGGGGACTTAAAAGTTAAATTAAATAAATTACGTTAATAACTTAAAAATGAGAAATATAGTGAGATTTGTACTAATGGTACTAATGACTGCACCTTTCATATAATTTTGGAACTTACATACAATTTTTTTTTTCCGGGCTCCTGGGGCACATTAGTCAGAAACCTCGGACATGTGTCTAATATTTTTTGGTCTAGCATCAGTAAAAAAAGGTTTTATTGAAATCGGAATTGTAACTAGTTTTATTGTAACTCCCCTAATAAGTGCACTTGGATATTTAGAACTAATATTTAAAATTCATCAATTTTGTTTTTCTTTACTTCTCATGTTTGTTGAAAAAGTGTCTAGATTGTTATAATTTTACCAAACTCTGTTCTTATACTGATTAATAGATGAAATTGGTAAATTTTCTCTTTTGTTGTAGTTAGAGATTTATTGGCAAATAGTGTTTATCATAATTTACTGAAAAAGTAATCACCTTTATTATTTCTGAATCTGCTTCTTTTATTTTATTCGCTGCGTTCATTATTTTGGATATACAGGGTGTTTCAGGATTAAGTGGCTAAACTGAAAATATGAATTAAGGGCCTCAAAATAAGAAAAATATTTTCTCTGAAGGTATGTCCGCAAACGCTTTGTTTTGGAGATGGAAAATTGTTATCTATAGATCACTGGCTTTTCATGACCATAACAAAAAATAGAAAAATAATAACAATAGAAAATTCTTATTTATTCTTCGAAAATCCCCTTTCAAATAATATTTCAGAAATAGTCGATGGACAGCCTTAAACATAGATTGTGCGCAACGGAACCCCCATCTTCCTTATTCTACCGTTATTTACTTCCACGCGTCCAGGAAAGATGCATCCCGATATAACCGATGGAGATGAGGTTTTATATTTTTTCCTATTGTCTTCTATTTTTTAGATCCTTATTCTCCTTTAGCTATATAAATATATTAAAATAAATAATGCATGTAATTTAGCAGAAATTCTGTGTTTTGAATTTGTGTTTATCTGAAACTTCATTTCATTTTTAGACATTTAATAAAGTGTTAATATTTTTAAGTCAGACATACACGTTCGTGTATTATTCTATTAAATCTAAAAATTAAGTTAATTTTGACTTTTATATTTGTTTAAAATGTTTTTTTTCATACCCGAAATGACAATTAAGAATAGGTTGTTCGCCAATCATGAGAAAGAAGATATTTTTAAAGAAAATATTAAGATTTTTTTTGGGGTGCTTGTTTTGATAAACGATTTAAATTCAAGTTTATTAGTACCCGTAAAAGTGGTTTAAACATTCTTGTTTCTCTCTTTCCATTTTTTTTAATTAAGGTATATTTCAATATTAGAAATATATAAATTAATCTTCGAGCTTTTTTTTTGTTATTTCTTGTGATTTTCGATCCCAATTTATGATTTTATTGATATAAATTCCAAATTATCTTATACTGTCTCTATTAGTTCATGATTCTCCAAAAAATTTACTATTTATTTCTTTACACATTTGTCGATTGTTTTTACTGTTTGAGATTGGTCTATAATTTCCTAGCTTTGTTTTATTACCTTGTTTCAATATTGAAGTAATTATGGATTTTTTCACTAATTTTAGTTTTTTCACAGCATTCAGACCTAAAACATGTTCATTAGGTTAATAACGTTCTAATTTCATTTTTGACTGGTCATATTGAAATTTGATTTTTGACGATTCTTTTTCACAAATTTTAGCAAAGTAGCTCTATTAAACGAATTTGCGTAGTTTTCCGATCTACAATGGGGTTTATTTCATTATTATTTAATATTATATCGCTAGTAGATAATTAAATTTCCCTTATTTTCTATTTTTCAATTATTTCATTGATTAAGTTCCACATTTTTTTTGGAGCTTATATGATTTCTGATAAAGAATCGAAGGCCCCACCAAGTAAAGCAAAAAACATTATTTTTATAATACTATCGGAAATCGTATTTGAGTGTTTTCGAGACCTTTATCTCGTAACCAAGTTTCTCCTACAACTATTCCATAAAACAATATTTTGAACTTGGATATTTGGAACTAATATTCAAAATTCAACAACTTGATTTTTTCTTTTCTTCTCATTTTTGTTGAAAAAGTATCAAAATTATTATCATTTTACGAAATTCTGTTGTTACACTCATTAATAGATGGAATTGATAAATTTTTACTACGTTTGAGATTATTCTATAATTTCCTAGCTCTGTTTTATTACCTTGTTTGAATATTGAAGTAATTATGGAATTTTTCACTAATTTTAGTTTTTTCTCAGCATTCAGACTTAAAACATGTTTATTAGGTTAATAACGTTCTAATTTGATTTTTGACTGGTTATATTGAAATTTGATTTTTGACGCTTTTTTTTCACAAATTTTAGTAAAAAAGAAGCTAAATTTTAGTAACAAAGTAGCTAAATTAAACGAATTTGCGTAGTTTTTCGATTTACAATGGGGTTTATTTCATTTTAGTTCAAGCTATTTTCAAGTCCTTTTCTTGACGTTGTTCACTATCTTATTTAACTTGCCTTCAAATTAGTGAAAAATGATGTTATATTAAAATTTAATCAACTGTTGAAAGGAATATGGTCCGGGTGCAGTCAAAAAATTTAAAAAAAAAAAGTTTTTTTGACCGCACCCGGACCATATTCCTTTCATCTTTACACAAGATCAATCAATAATCTTCCAGTATTAATCAACTTTTGTATTAAAAATAATAACGTACATATTTTCCTCATTAGCTCACTAGCACAGTTTATAGAAAACTGCTATATTAATTTGATATTTATACTTCCTAATTATTTTTAACATTTATTAAATTTTGTTTGTTTCAGTCCTTAAGCCCTTTTTCTGTTGTTCCGTTATTTATCAAATATTTTTTTATTTCTTTTATTCTAATGATCAAAAGTCCATTGACTATTTCTTGAATAAATGTTTGAAAGGGGATTTTCCAAGAATAAATAAGAATTTGCTATTATTATTAATTTAAGGAAAATTAAAAGCAAATTTCCTAATATAAACTTATTAAATATGTACTTGTAACTAAGAATATTATCAAATAGACTATAATTAATTAAATGTTACTAAAATGCATCATTATCATGTTAACTATATATTAAATAAATATAATTAATTAAATATTACTATCCTATTACTGAATATTAGCTACAATTAAATATTTCTACTATAATAACACACATCTAAAACATTAACCATAATTCATCATGATTTAAGAAGTATTAAATAATGAAGCATCAAATCGATGTAAATTATTGGAAGTCAGGTATAGTCTTAATCTGGAATATGTAAAAAGGGTATAATGTTAGAAGTTGTCTTTTATTAATTCTTTAAAGTATTAGAGAATCTTTTGTTGATAGTAAAGGTATACTATACTTTATATCTGTAGTTTGAATTGTTAATTTATCTTTATTTCTTTCTCTGAGATTAATTCTCAATATATTTCTATAATAACCTATAACATTTTCAACCAATGTTAAGATCAAAAACAAATGGAATGTGGTTCTAATGGAGGGTTATAGTAAGGACGATAGTGATGTATTACTGTAAACGCTTAAAGTTATATTATAGTTATCACGAAACCCTTTGTAAAAACGTTTTGATATGATAAATAACTATTTTAAGGCTAGACATATGTTAAAAGCTCCCATTCCCATTAGAACCTATTCCATCAATACCTACGTATCCTTAACAATTTGGTGCAAGAGCTATAACCTTGTAGAATGAAGATGAAATCAGTACTTAAAACGTGAGAGGACTTAGCACTTATTAGGTGTGTATTGTGAAATAGTTATATGATAGGAAGTTGAGACTTTGTTATTGAACTGGCATCAGCAGTCAATGGCACCTTTTCTATGGACAACAAAGATACTCCATGTTATAGCTCAACATTCAGTTAATTTTCCTTCTTTTTTTTTTTTTCGAAAAAAATGTTGAGACACGAAATCACAAATGAAGAATAGATGGTTTGTTGATCATAAGAAAGAAGATATTTTTAAAGAAAATATCTAGAATTTGTTTTAGGGTACTTTTGAAATCCGTGTTAATAAAGATCCTACTGGTCGATCATTGAAGCTGTTTTATGATGATATGTTTAATATTGAATATATTATGCTTTTAAATACGATATTAGTCTAAGATGTTACTTTTGTAAACTCACAAATAAAGATATTAATAATCTTACAAACTCAAAAGAAATAAACTTAAAGGCTCTTAGCTATATGGATATTACGTTTATACATATAATTTTTGTAATTGTAATTAAATATTTCTTATTAAGAAACGACGGATAACAACGAGTGTGCTAAAATCGT
>NW_027108405.1:281469-282691 GCF_000696795.3 Halyomorpha halys
TGATAATAAACTAAACCACTCTCAAACAATCATATATAAAAAATAATTAATATAAATATCATGTCACCTAACATAAATTTAGCTTCTTTATCCATGACATAACATCCACATAAGGTGAGTATATATACTTTCTATGTTACACATTTTCTGTCTTCTATTATTTAAAGCAGTTCAGTTTTTTAAACTACGTTAAAAAAGATTGTATTTACGATAAATACAATTAGAACTAATCTACACTATATTAAGTATAAATAAAGATATTATCCTTAGAGCTGTCGAGTATATAGAAAAATAAACAGTAAAAGTAAAAGCTGAAATACGCAGTATATTTGCTATTTTATTTTTTTCTATTTTTCTGTGGTATAATTTTGAGACACTGATGTTCATTACTCACAACTTTAATTTAAATAAATAATCAAATTCAAAAATATGAAGCCCTCGGTGGGCGTTTCAGTAGAAATGGGAGGAGCCAATATTCTCCCACTCCCAGATGGGTACATTACCTGTTACCGCCCCCCCTTGGATTTTATTCACTGATTTGCGATGCACGTTGCAGTAACAGACAGGGGTGAGGTAAGGATATCTTCCTATTGACATCTTTTATTTTAGATTCTTATTCTCCTTTATTTATATATATATCACCATTATGTTTTTTGTTTTTTTATTAATAATGCATGTAATTTAGCTGAAATACTGCGTTTAGAATGCAATGTTTTGAGTTTTGTTTATTCTAAACTTCATTTCATTTTTAAACGTTTAATAAAGTGTTAATATTCTGATTTTTATAGCAGAAGTTAGAATTACACTTTCGTATATTATTCTACCAACATGTAAAAATTTCCATCAATATCCGTATCAGTATTGATTTTTAATTTTGATACATTTGTTAGGCCAGTTTTTGGTATTGAGTACGGGGTTAATTTTGTTTTAATGTTAATTTGTGATTTAAAAGATAATTTAATGATTTATTACTTGCATTGCATAGAATGCAACTTGACTCAAGCACCCTTACAGTGACAGTGTTTCTGAAATAACTTTAACTTTTCCATTTCATCTATTTTGTCCTTCATGTTAGACAGTTGGTGTTATAACTTATAGTTGTTGTATAAGCCAGTTTTAATATTTGTATGTTCATATTCTATTAACGTTTTTCTAATTTAATCAGATAGGCTTGGTATGTATTGTTATTTTAAAAAATTACTATTATCATTATTCAATGTTT
>NW_027108405.1:283016-285319 GCF_000696795.3 Halyomorpha halys
AATTTAATAAATATAAAAAATTAATTAAAGAGAGTATCAATAAAGAGTATAAATACCAAGTTAATTTAACCGGTTCTTATATTTTATGGTAATAAATAAAGAAAATATGTATGTTTTTTTTTTATTAATATAAGAGAAAATTATATTTTAAAATAACAACATTCCAGACTAATTTAAAGACAAGTTAAATAACATAGCACTAATTTCCTGTAAAGGAGTTGAAAATGGAGGACAATAAAATATTAAACCAACGAACCTAAAGATTTAGTTTAATTTAGAACATTATAAATATTTAAAATGATACTATTTTAATTTAAACGATATGATGAATATTAAATAATTGACATTCTGGAAAACATTGACTTTGGGAAATTTTTAACCTTGAAAAAATAATAAAATTAATATAAATTAGTAATTACTATTTTTAAAACACTCCTTAGAGTTACTGTAGTGCTTATTTTTATTTATTTTTTTTTTTTTTGCATAATTTTGAGAAAGGTTCATTTGTTCTCCTTTAGTTATATGTATATATATCACCATTATGTTTTTTTATTAATAATGCATGTAATTTAGCTGAAATACTGCGTTTAGAATGCTATATGTTTTGAGTTTTGTTTATTCTAAACTTCGTTTCGTTTTTAAACGTTTAATAAAGTGTTAATATTTTGATTTTATAACAGAAGTTAGACATACACTTTCGTGTATTATTCTACCAACATATAAAAATTTCCATTAGTATCTGTATCAGTATTGATTTTTAATTTTGATAAATTTGGTAGGCCAATTTTCGGTATTTAGTACGGGGTTAATTTTGTTTTATTATTAATTTATCAATTTCATGATGTTCTTTTTTAAAATAGTTCATGATTCTCCAAAAAATCTACTGTTTGTTTCTTTAAACATTTTTCAGTTATTTTTACTATGTTTGAGATTGGTCTATAATATCATAGCTCTGTTTTATTATCTTGTTTGAATACTGAAGTAATTATAAAAATTTGCACTAATATTGGATATTTCCCAGCATTCTCACCTTGGCTCATAATATGTGTTGTCGGTTTCCTGAAATTTTGTTCAACAGATTTTTATCCTGTTGTATCCCGCAGCTGACTCAAGCATCCTTACAGTGACAGTCTTTCTGAAGTAACTTTAACATTTCCATTTCATCTATTTTGTCCTTCATGTTAGACAGTTGGTGTTATAACTTATTGTTATTCTATAAGCCAGTTTTAATATTTGTATGATCATATTCTATTAACATTTTTTTTTATTTTATCGGATAGGCTTGGTATGTGTTGATGTTTAAAAAATTTACTATTATCATTATTCAATGTTTTGCCTTTTCTTTTTTCACCAATATCATCAAATGGAACCTTTTTGTTTTCTCTACTGTAAAATTCAGTTATTTTTTTCTAATATGATGTTTTTGCTGTTTTACTTTGCTTTGTTGGTCTGACTGTTCTTATTACTGGTAAACTGTACAACAACACTTCACACGGAGACATATTAAATTTTTTGACAGTCTCCCTGCTTCCTTCAATTCAATTCCCCCTTTCTGCGAGGTGGCAGGGCAGGATAGGTTCCAAAAATCCTATCAATATCACCTAATACCTCCATCTTACCATTATCTATTGTCTTTAATAATTAATGTTTTTATTTTCTCAATCTTCTATACAAATCAACACGAGGAAGCCACTCACCTCCGGTTTTTAAAAATAGTACCATTTAGAATGGATATTTCACTAGTAATAAATAAACATTACAGGTAATCTTAAAATGTCAAAGGTAATACCCAACACGATTTATTCCTTTTTCACAGTTAAGCATCCAATAATTACGTTTCTTATCTGTTTTAGAGCGATCGGAAAAAAAAAAATGGAGGGGGAGGAGCCGACACAACATCCGCTGAGTTCTGATCCTACCATTTTCTGTCTCTTGTTTTTTAATAATTGCTTCCAATATGACACTTTATCCTGTACTCGGATTTTTTCAATTTTCTTTTCCCATTCATATATTGAACATTTACTACTATAAGCTGGATGATTATCGTGGCAGTTCAAACATTTGGGGAAATTATTACAAGTTTCACTACTGTGGGTATTTTCTCCACGTTTACCACAGTTCTTTGTTTGGCAATGTTTACTAGTACGTCTGTACTAATAAAATGAATAACTAAAAGGTTTCGGATCGTAAGGTTTTCTAATGGATTTTTAATGGACAGAAAATCTAAGATTACTTATTCTGGTAGGTCACACTTCTCGAAAGTTAAAATCAGTAAAGGTGTAGTAGCTTTCTTTTCATTATTA
>NW_027108405.1:285934-287689 GCF_000696795.3 Halyomorpha halys
GTTGAAGATTTCTAAAAATACTAAATTTTTACCATCGATTTCACCCCTGTATGGCTAAAGTTCAAGCACCACACCAATTACAATCAAACTTTCAGATTCCGATATTTCAGTGGTTACAGATATCTCTGTGTCTCTAACTGCAACTGTGACTGTTTACAGAGTTAGCAAATATATATGTTCACTTGAGAAGAGGGGACCAATCAGATAATTTAGGAAATTAGGCGGGGCCTAGAGAGCCTATGAAATAAATATTAAGTAGGGAGGAAAAGGCGTGTCTAGAAAGAGTTTGTTCTATTGTCAGGCAATTTCTAGAAATAGGGTGTTTTGCCCGGAGTCGGGTAAAGGACAAATTGGAGACAAAAAGGGAGAACCCCAGCGGTTTCAAACCTTCTTATAAACTAGTCTTTTTAAGAGGTTCCTTTTCTTATAGAAATTTCAAGTATAGAATGTAGACATATGCAACCATATGTCAAAAGTGACATAGGCTCAGTTAGACAAGGGGAAATTGTTTAAATAATAAAAGTCTTGCGTCTTCCTCCTACAATTCGGACTCGTGTGCGAAGGGCCTAACTGAATATGCAACTTCAATAGAAAATTAATCTACCGGTTTAAATTGAGCAACTAATAGGGTTGCATGGTTGTTACAACGTTTCATCTATGTTTAAGAATATGCTCCTTGGTAAAGTATATGGTATTATCCAACAATATGGTATTCAATGACAATGATGCATCTTAGTGCCCATTATATAGGAATAAGGCTTTGTAGACTCTATTATAGTCAACAATGCTTGGTAAAATTGATAGGGATAGCAGTATCCTCTTAGTTAGGTTTTGGTCCCTTTGTGGCCTTATAGTGAGCATTAGGGATTTGATATGGGTATTCTTGGATTAATTATTTAATATTTATATATCAATTTATTTTGTTTTATATTGGCCAAATATACAACGTTTATGTTTAAAGAAGCTTGTGGTGGCTTAAATTAGTGGCGGGAATTACATATGCCTGCCGCTTGCCTGGAATCAGAAGAATAGGAAAAAAGGTTGTATATAAGTAGAGACTTTTTATACTGTAAAAAACTGAAAAGCGTGCAGTAAAAAACCCAAAATGTATACTAAACACTAAAATCCTGCAATAACTAACTTTGTTATTCATTTTATAATATTAATACATTGAGAGCCTACCTGACCTTGTTAGAATCAAATTAAAGTCGCTAAATATTCTCAAAATTTATGAAAACATACATATAAACAACTTCTCTGGTTAAAACCCGAATATTTAAACCATAATTGAAGAGCCATGAGGAAAACATTTGTGTTGAATGATTTAAAATTGTTATTTGAAGACTGGTGTTCAGCTTTCAACTTCTTAAATATACCACAATTTTAGGTTTTAGAAAAATATGCTATGTACTGTGTAGAAAGTAATATTTCAAAATATTCTTTCAAGCGAAATCATCTTTTTAACTTTCCCTAATATTTCTCATAGCATGTTCTTCTACTCAGCTTTTGCAATTATGTACATGACATACGAATACATCATTAACGAAAACATATCAAGTTTTAAAAATATAGAATAAATTCACTTTAGGCATTTTTTCAACTTGAAAAGACCTATTGAAAAATCAGATGGAAGAATTAAAGTTAGAAGCGGAGTGTAAATCCAAGTAACAATAAAACAATAACAAGTTCTATTGAAAGACCTTTTCATACTTACCCGAAACTACTGCTTAAAACTAATTTAAGAAAATTAGTCTC
>NW_027108405.1:289094-297194 GCF_000696795.3 Halyomorpha halys
TGGCCAAATCGGCAACATATGGGACATTGAGGTCATGATGGATGACTTGATTTGTGACAAAGTAAGGAGCGTTAAGGATTTTACGATGGATTTTGGATTGTAAGGATTGGATTCGGGAGGAATTTGATGGTTTAGTAGAGCCCCAAAGCTTAACTCCGTATGTCCAGATAGGCCTTATAACAGTCATGTAGATCAGTCTTTTGTAATGGATTGGCAATTTATTACAAGTTTCACTACTATAGGTATTTTCTCCACGTTTACCACAGTTCTTTTTTTGGCAATTTTTACAAGTACGTCTGTACTAATAAAATGAATAACAAAAAGGTTTCGGATCGTAAGGTCTGATTCTAATGGACAGAAAATCTAAGATTACTTATTCTAGTAGGTCACACTTCTCGAAAGTTAAAATCAGTAAATCTTTTCATTATTATTTTTTTTATAAATCCTTTTAACATTAACAATACTCTGATTTTCAAGTTCTGAAACCAATTAAAATTCAGTAATTCCGGGATATAAGCAACTCAATGTGAAAAATTCAACGTTATATGTAGTTAAAGTAATATGGGAGTATTTTGGAACGTTTAGATACTACTCAAGTTGACAAAATCTTTTTATTACCCACCATTAATAATAAGGTATCGTTTTAAAAATGTTTACATTCACTTGTGGACTGTAACTTTTTATGAACGGACATACACTAAACGGGCTGAAATTGTTAAAAATTTTTATTGTCCGAATTTGTATTTAAGCGCATGACAATATACTTTTTGGACCATGTACCTTTTAATTTAAATTTATCCCGCTTGTCAGGTGGTTTGGGTTGTAAGGGTGTCACCATGTGCGGCAAAAACAAATTAATAAATAAAAAAGATTAAATGAGAGTGATACAGATAATCAAGAAAAACCAGTTCATTTAAAATAAAAAAAACCAAACAAATGAGTAATTAATACATTATGAAAGAAATAGGTACTCCCTGTCAACACTCAAATTCCGGGAACCACTGATAAGATTAACACTATTGTTTCACAGATCAAACGAACGGCACAGACTACTAGCTTTCAGACTAAGGAAGGGTACTTCCTTACAAAGGACTGAGCCCCTGACCCTTCATGGGTTGTAGTGGTACAGATTTTTATTTTTATTATAAAATATGATATTAAACATTTTCTGTAGGATATCGGACCATTTTTGATAAGAATTTCGTTAATTTTAGGTCTACTTTTACCTTCTTCAATTACTTATAAAAAAAAAAAAAACGCTACCTTTCGATATTAAAATAATCATTGAAATGTCTGTTGCATAATCTCAATGTTATATTGATGATACTAATATAAAAATAAAAAAATTTTCCTTATTAAATTGTGTTGTTAATATGTTACAGGTGATATATGTGGACTGGGGTGGAGGGGGGGAGAGTGCAGGATAGCCCGAGGATGCTGCCCCGTCGGACATGAAGAAGCAGAATGTCCGAACTCTATCTTTGATCGTTTGCACATTCACTTACTTACTCGTCGGGGCAGCCGTTTTCGACGCTCTGGAATCAGCGACTGAGCAAAAGCGTTGGGAAGCTCTTCAAGGTAAGATCATGCTACGCTCATTTAGAAAAAAATATTTCTGATATTGCTGTGTTTTTATTAGAATTTCGAAACGACACATAAGCAATTAAACATTTTTATACCAGCGTATCGTTTTTATGTTTTGAACACTTTGTGCAACTTGTAATTAACAGGAGTGATTTATGTTTCATTACAATAAGCACCTAACAGTGATGAAAAATCCTGAAGGAGGGAGTATAGAAATAAAACTATAGCTGTATATATAGATGGTATTATGGGTGTACTCAGCGGTTTTTTGCAGAAGTGAAATAAATTATTAGTTCAAATATTTATTAATAATTCAATCATTTTCCAAGCGAATAATTATAATAACTAAAATAACATTGCAATAATTTTAGTTTCATTCGTCTTTTTCGTGCTGAAATGTCACAACCTAAACGCCCATGGCTTACCCCCTTGTTTTGATCTTGGGTACACCCTTTTCCCTTCTTCCTGATTAGTTCAAGCACTTTGAAATAAGAAAATCTGAATACGAGATAGATAGCTTTAAATCGAACTGTTATTTCATGACTACTTTTGAACCCCTCGCGGAAATGAATAAGTGACAAAAATTTTTTGTTTCCAACGAAATGTTTATCACAAAGATTTTTAGGTGTGCTGAATCGAAATTTGACAACATTGTTGGTGTAAATAACTATGTAAAGCCAGTTTACTAAATAATTTAATTTTTTTTATTTATTTGACCAAAACGTTATTTTTTTTATTAAATAAATCAAAAATTGTATCCTTATTAGTCTCAACACTTTTTATTTCAACAGTCCAACTTTTCGGCCATTTCGGCGATCCTCAAGGACAATCTTCAATTATAAATTCTTCTTCACATTAAATTAAAAATTTGTTTTGCAGGCTATTCTGCCCAGGTCATTAATTATAAAGTTATAAACCTATTTTTTTATTTAAAATCATAAATATCTAAATTTTCTTATTTAAAAAATATCCATCAAATCACTACCATATACAAAACTATTTTAAATAGATAGTTTAATTTATAATTGAAGATTGTCCTTGAGGATGGCCGAAATAGCCGAAACGTTGGACTGTTGCAATAAAAAGTGTTGAGACTAATAAGGATACAATTTTTGATTTATTTAATAAATAACTACCTGTCTCAAGATATTGAAATAATATATTTATTTTATTTATTTTTTTTTACAATTATGGTTTTCCTTTTATTTACCCAAAACAAATCAGGAGTTTTCTAAAAAAAAAAAAAAAATCAATATATCCACTTTTAAAAATTACTATCTGAGCACCTTCATATTTTATTTAAAAAAAACCTATGATAGAGGAAAATTTAAATTTTCAACTCAATTAAATAAGTGTTGTATTGTAAATAAATTTTTAACATATTTGAGTCCCTTTGTATGTTTTAGAAGATGAATGCAGAAAATGACCCTATCGATTTTATGATCGCATGCTGGCGTATTGATTTATTATAACTTTTCATATTTTTTTAACATATAACGTTCCCTTTATAGGTTTTATATATATATAAGTATATACATATATATATATAAGTATATACGTAGAACAAAATAACATAAATGAAACCATTTTTACAAACTATATACACAAAATAAAATAATATCAAAGAAGTAAACATCTCCTCAAAGAAAAAAAAAAACATTTCTGGGCAAATAAATCTTATTTAAGAATTAAATAAGGAATTATTAGTTTTTTTAAAAGAATAACACTTTAAAAAAAACTAATAATTACGAAAAGATTTTTTAGGAAAACCTATAAAATGTAATTACCATTTAGAAACATTAGACAATATTATTACAGCTAGATGGTTAGGGCTCCGTCGTATCGATATGGATGGAAGATCCCAGGTGGAATGTCTATCGTAAGTAGGCGACTCGACATTCGTTGGCAGAAAATAGAGCGATTTATCCATGTTCAACTGTAAATGGGCAGTGGTGGTAAGGTATGCATAGAACTATTAGCAGTAGACTGTATCAGAGTAGAATCGAACTAGACTGTTTCTTCAAAGCTCTTCAATTTCATTATTAAATCAAAAACATTTAATTTTAGTATTACATAAATTTGGAGAATATTAAGCGAATTTAATTTCAATCAAACAAGGTATATCATATATCATATAAATATTATTAACTAAACAATAAACTTGATTATTGCAGGATTTGAATGGATAATACACATGTTGTGTTTTTAATGGACGTTTTTTGTTTTTTTACAACACTAAAATTCGGTTTCCAGTAATAATATAGGCAGTAGCATTGTAGTGGGTCTAATTAAAGGTGCTTACATGATTGGCTTGGGATATCTTTGATCTTATTGGAAGGGAATATCACAGTTGATTGCAAAGCTTAAATTAACTATCCACGTGTCTCTTGTAAACTGTTAGCTTGTTTGCAGTATCGTGCAAACTGTCCGAAGTGACCGACATGACGCTAATAAACCCTTTAACAGTTTCGTAGACTTGCTACACAATTCCAATATACCAACCCCACATTGATTTGCTATCCTGCTTTGTATTCCCTCACATTGATGGAGGTAATGCCCAGGGGACTTCGATATTTTTTTTCTGTCAAAGAAGCTTTCATGTTTTCGTTGTTTTACTGGGCCGATCTACAAACTAAAAAAAAATATCATTCCTATGTTTTTATTCATCCATCCAGTCCTTATTACACGATCAATTATTACAAGATCTTAATAATATAATGTTACAAGACCTTATTACAAGATCTTTTTGATTACAATTTCTTGATAATGCGAGGAATATTAAACCTTATCTGGGGATTTTTCAAAGTACCTTAGCAGTGATGAGATCGTAACTAGAAGTCTTCTATTTGGCTTTTATCACAATAAATCAGAAGAAGAGGACTAAGGTGGAATATAGATGTCAAACGATTTCTGCACATGAATAAAGAGACCCAAACAGTCCTGAGATTGGGCAAGATCATGCGGTTCCGGCATTTTCCGCTCTAATACAATTTCTCTATCTTTCTTTTTCTTCTAATTTATTTATTCATAAAATTCTTTAATATTTTTTATTTATACATTGTATATTATTGATAACAATATAAATTGTTTATTTGTTTTCAAATAAAGAAAATTAAAGGTAATTTATTATAATTTTGCGTCTAAACCCTATTAGTCTATTTCAGTGAGAATAAAAACTATCTGGCATTGAAGACCACTTGATAACTCACTGATTCACTGAATTTAATCAAAATCGTTACAGCTGTTGTGGAGAAAATTGAAAAAATGTAAAAAATCTATTCTATACATTGGTACTTCTGGTAGATTGATTTAAAAGTACTGTTACATCCCAGACCATACACCCACCTTAAATATGTAATTTCAGTTTCGAACGACATTTCGTTTTTGAGCTAGACTGCCCACAGACACAGAATCAATTTCGTAAGACTAGGTTTTTTAGACTCAAACTGTTTCCATCTAAAACTCGAATTCAAATTATTTCATGAACGCAATACTTCCCCTCACTATATATTTCAATGACAACTTTCAATAGTGGTCCTATCAACTCTATTATTAGCATTACTTATATTTTTTTTCCCCTTCATCCTTTTTTTCCAATTAGCTCAATTTTTTTTGTTATTATTTCCCATTAGAGGGCAGTTGTTTGTTTTGTTAGGTCTACGAATGTCATTATTTTTGTTACTAAATTGACTTTTCTCTCTTACTAAGGATTATTATTTTATCTTAATTGTTTTTTTTATTTTAACGTTGCATATAGTTAGAGGCGTCTTTTGAATGAGACTATACTCTCCTCCTCCCCCCCCCCCATAATCAATTATTACAAAATAAATGTAACTCATTAACCATGTAAGGCCTACCATGCCGATGTGGTATTAAATAGAAAAAGAATAAAATTGCAGAAAGGTACTTGTTACTGGTAACCTATGGCAACCGAAAGGGAGGGGGAATTGGAGGGGCTACCATAATACATTATGTCTTCTGGTAGAAGACAAGATGGCTATATCTCACCAGTCTGGGTTGCTTCTCTTGCCACTGAGAGCGCTGGAGGAGGCGATCACTGACTGTTGGCCACATGGGCGCTAGTATATCATGTAGGCTATTTTATGCTATAATGTACTTAAATAGACTACTGTACATTATGGCATAGAATAGCCTACATGATACACTGACTATTGGCCACATGGGCGCTAGTATATCATGTAGGCTATTCTATGCCATAATGTACAGTAGTCTATTTAAGTACATTATAGCATAAAATAGCCTACATGATATACTAGCGCCCATGTGGCCAACAGTCAGTGATCGCCTCCTCCAGCGCTCTCGGTGGCAAGAGAAGTAACCCAGATTGGTGAGATATAGCCATCTTGTTTTCTGCCAGAAGCAGTCCATCTTTTCTTTTTTGTTAACTCATCATTAATATCTACCATGAGTGAGTAGAACTCCTGGAGTTGTCCCCCGAAAGAAGAGGGTAGTGAGAATCATGGGAGTGCGGAGTCGGAGAAGAAGACTAACATCTACTTCATCATCAACCACCTCATTATATCTACAATTCCATAGCTCAGCCATTCAAAATTTTCTAACCATCTAATCATAAATGTTTTCTTTCGGTCACCCCTTACACCACTTGTAACTTAAACAATAGAATTTTATTTTTCATTCAATCATGTTTCATTTTCAATTATACAGTCCACTCAAACCTAACCAGCCAACCAAAAGTGAAGTGTTTCTGGCAATTAATTTGAAGGTATACTTCATACAGTACTATTATTACTAAAAAAAATATTAACTGTAATAGTAATAGCTCCTTTTCAGAATGGATAGCTCATATATGATATTAAACATAACAGGTAACCTTAAAATACCAAAGGTAGTAAAAGGTAAGACACAACACGAATTACTTTTCTTTTCACAGTAATGCACTTACTAACTCATTTTTTAGAGGGTTCGGGAAAAAAACAAAAAAAAAACTGTAATAGCAAAAATTCTAATCATGATACTATTACTATTATTTTGCTAGCTGAATTTTTTTTTTATTTAACAGTCTTTTTAACAATGTTGAAGTTCAAATTAAAATCTAAAGTTTTTTTTATCTGATTTCCTAGAAAATAACTTAATTTTTATTCCTTACTTACACACGGTGTCGGCGCGAAGTTTGTTTTTCATTTCTTTCTAGCGAAAGTTGTTGTTTTTCATTTCTTTCAATTTATTACATTTATATTAACAAATAATGTGTATTAATTCATATGTATGGATTACTCGCTATTTGGAAAAATGTTTTGAGGAGAACTTAATCGGAATAAACAAATCAATGAAAACTCTTTTAAAAGTTTATGCAAAAAATATAAAGAATTATAACGTGATAATGGCTATTGTGAATGAAGCTGTTCTAAAAATGAAAATATTAATAAAATTTTGATTGGATTTCTTGAGAATACATAAGGAATTGGTACAGCTTCATTCCCAGTCGTCCACGAAGTAATTAATTCCAAGACCGCCATTCTACTCAGTCAGCCACTAAATATACCTCAGAATAAAAAAAGTAATATTAATGTTAAAGATAATTAAAAAAACATAAATTACGAATTAACTACTGCCATATTTAAGGGCAATAAATAAGTGAGTTTAATGGTATGGGTAGACACATACCGCATTTATAAGAAAGTAAACAGATACAAAAAAAAGTAATATTAATGATAAATATAATTTTAAAAAATCAAAACATAAATTATGACTGAACTACGTTTAGGTAATATAAAAACATTTTCCAAGGTAGAAAGGTACTGGAACAGTCCTCTTTCATATTAATTTGATCTTAAAATCTAGATGATTATACATATAATCTTATATCGCAAATTATTTGTGTATTCATCCATTATTATCAGAGATATCTATTATTTATTTTATCAATAATAAATCCTCAACTCTTTATTACCATATATAAGCTTTGAATAGAGCGTGAGTCAAGTTGATTATTATTTTAGTTGTACAAAACAATTTTCAACAACGTAGATTAAAATATCGTAAAATTGGATACTTCTGTAGGGAAGGTCCAGCAGAAATTTTAAAACGAACGAACAAGTAATAGAAATCCTAAGGGGAAACTGAAGACTTGTTTTAGGTTTTAGAATTAGACTATTCTAACCTTTCCATCAGTCTTAAAATAATTTAGTTTCAGAATAAGATGGATTTTAGTTCCGGAAAGATAAGCTTAGAATAAGTTTTCTCCAAGTCTAGAATGTAACATATAATATTATTACTATTTTTAGTCGTCTTAAACTTAAATAGACCTAATAAAATTAGGTCGAATTGAATCGTATATTGCATTTATTATTGACCCGTCGACTGGGCTTCAAAATCTACACCGGCCATTTTACTCAGATTTGAAAGTTTACTTCCAATAAGATATCTTAATTCCACTTGATACAATAAAACTTGACAGTCAAACACTTATATCTATTCTATTGAAGAATAGGTCTAGCAACTACACACACACACATATATATATATATATTTTTT
>NW_027108405.1:297544-307369 GCF_000696795.3 Halyomorpha halys
TCAGATAATTGTTTCCTAAATTATATAGTCCAACCGACCATATAGAGTTGTGGATTGAGTTCCATGATAAAACAACTTATATACATTTATTTCTTCTTTTGTATATATTCATTTGTTGATCTTATTTTTTCTAGGTCAGAAAAAAAAAATCCATGATAAAGGCACTCGTTAATGTGTGTAATGTAGTATGATTTTTTTTTATTTATTTAAGTGTTTCGACCACTCGGGCCATTTACACTGGATTTACAAATTAGATTACAATTGGCATGTTCATACAGTTGAAATACAAATACAGTTGAAATTACAAAGTGAGAAATTTACAATTATAATTACCATTACATATTAACAATTACAATTCACACTTCACAAATTTATTACTGTTGTGGTGTCTTCTATGAACATTTCCTGTACACATGAAGAGAATCGGTGTGACTCCAGAGCAACCCAGTAAGAATGTGCCCAATAGCCAAATCACTTCTGTAGCAGCGACACATCGGTGCATCCTCCCTTCTTCATGAGATGACAGTGGGTGAGTCGCGTATGGCCTATCCGAAGACGGGTTAATACATTTCTGTAGCAGATTCATGTTTCCGGCCGGACGTTCCGCCATATTCCATTCCTAAATTGTTGTCTCTCGCGATGAACCATTCCTCCTACCATTAATTTTCTTTGATTTTCATGAAGATGATGCTACGACTTGGCTGTATTTATAGCTAGTCTGCCTTTTCTGTCCCGGTATCCCATATTGACTTGGCAGCCATAAAAACAAGACCCTAATCGGTCTTGGTAATAATATTAATCAGTGTGTTGAAAAAAGAAAAAAGAAAAAAAAAAGTGTGTATCTGAGGTAAGATTTTATTCAATTTTATAGTAGAGCTTGGAATGATGTAGAAACTTAAAAAGTCTATCTATGGTATGTTTGTTATCCTCCAAGATGGAATAGAGACCATCAGGTATATTATATAAAGATTTGAGGGAGTTATAAGCTCGGCATTCTGTCAGAATGTGTTTGACTGTAAGTTCTGTTCCACAAGTTTGGCATAACGGTGGAGGATCGCGAGCCATAAGGCAACTGTGAGTCAGACGCGTGTGACCTATTGGAAGGTGCGTCAAATCACCTCCTCTTTATGCACATCTCTAGTTGATGATATCCAAGGGGTGACGTCCCTTCTTATTTCCCTCAATTTGTTATTGGAAAAATTTTCCCACGTTTGTCTCCATTTCAATTTAATCTTCTGCTTAATGAGAGCAATGAAATAATTTATAGGCACTTAGCGATATGGAATTCCTTCAGCAATCGCCACTTTTGCTGCCCTATCGGCCAGTTCGTTGCCCGCTATTCCGCAGTGTCCAGGGACCCTGGCGAAGAACACTGAAATACCGTTTCTGATGGCGGACTGTAACATGTAATATATGGTTTGATTTAGTGGGTTAGTTGAAAAAATATTTCTTAAGCTAAGTAGGACAGACAAAGAGTCTGTACAAATGACCAGTTTTTCTTTTGTTGGGTGAAAAACATTTAAACTTTTGTTTATTGCAACCATTTCAGCTGTATAGCTACTACATCTCTGTGATAAAGAGAATGGGTACTGTTGATCATTGCACACAATCGAGGCTCCTGAGTAATTTTTGGAGCCGTCAGTATAAATGAAGTCGGCGTCACCTAATTTATGTTGCAGTCTAAGAAACTCATATTTATATCGATATAGTGGAGTGTTTTATTTGGGTAGCCTTGAAAGGGAAAGACAGAGTTTAGGAGAGGGAAGTCCCCAAGGATAAGATGATGGAACTACAGTCTCTTGCAAAGTAGGTATTCCTATGTTTAAACTGAGCAGTAAAGTGGAAACCCTGACAGTAAACGGTGTTCTCTTGGTTAGGTCGATTTGCTGCTGGTTTAGAATCTGTCTATTTGGAAACAGCTCATTAATAGGATGGTTTATAGCTGATAGACTTTTAACAAAGTAAATGAGATCAAGTTGTTGTCTTCGTAGGTCAAGTGGAGGCTCGCCAGCATCCACTTATTGACAATTGATAGAGCTTGAGCGGAAAGACCCTATTCTGAGTCCCGCATTTTGTACAGAGTCAAGTATTTTAAGGGTGGTACCCGATAATGTAGTATGATTATAATCACTTATATATACACAATAAAACCTGGCCGTTGTGCAATGATTTTGCCCTTAGTATCAGTGATGATTTCGCCAACGCCCCACTAACCCCTTCGACTGATTTTTTTTCTGATCCCCTTTTTTTTTTATGTGTCTCCGTGTGATGTGTTGTACAGTTTCTTGCTGTAGTTCCTTATGAATGTTACGTTTTTCTAGAGATGTTCCTCTGCATATCTTCTGTAGTGTGCTGTTCTGGTATGGTTGTGTTGATTTCAGGGCTGTTGGTTAGAGAAAATGTAGTAGTGGGGCACTGTGTAGGAGTGATGGTCGTAATATTACTTTGTAGATGAGTAAACTGAGTCTGAGTGACAGCCTTGGTGAATAGATGAGATGTTTGAGTTAATATGATGTTGACTTGACGATCTGTATTCTGTTTTGTATGTGTGCGGTGAATGAGAGGGTGTAATTCTAGTTTCATGCCGAGGAAAAGGAGATGTTTCTTGATTTGTATTGTCTGTTCGTTAACTTTTGGTGCTCTGTTAGGAGTTTTCTTGTATGAGAAAGTGATGGCGTTTGGACTGATTGGTCCTGTGTGGTTTATTTTATTTGGTTTTACATGATCCGGGAGTACTACTAATCCAAAGATTCTTTACCACTAGGTAATCAAACCTATCTAGGTAACCTTTCCATCTGTTCTTGCCTTCTGGTAATGCTGTTTTGACGATGTATGTCTTCGACTTTTTTTTTTATGTAAATATTATATTTTGTATTTTATACCAGGACGTTTGAGGTTACCTTTAGGTCTTGATCTTCCACTAACTCTACTTCCTTTGAGTGATCAATATTGTATATTATTTATTCTATGACATTTCAGTAGAGTAAAAATGTTCAGTATGATGTTGCCATAATGAAGTAATGGTCAGCACACAAATATTAACATTATCCTGTCAATTTTATTTAAATGTGATGAAGATCGAACAAATAGACAGGAGGCAAGAGCAGTTTTCCGCCAGCCAGGACTTCGGCATAAACCCGATCGATCATGCCTTTGAATTACAGAATCCCAATACCCAGGCCAGCGCGGCACACTGCTTCAAAAATGTGTTAATGCAACTTTTGTCCTTTTGCTGGAATTGTTTCCTTAACATTATTTTTAACAAACTGAAATCAAATGAAGGTATAAGTTAACGAAAAATTAGACGCTCACATGTGCAAAATAAATTCACTAGAACACGAAGTAAAATAATATTCGTATATATACATACTTAGAAATATAAATAAATTAACCATTCACTATAGTTTATAATTATGCAGAAAATAAATCAATAAAAATTAAAATTGATAAAATTAATCAACTCAATAAAACTTCAATAAAAATATTCCTGTTAAAAAACAAACAAAAATAAAATATTTATATAAATATAGAAAAGTTATTTGTTCTGAATAACGTACAGTTTACATAAACGTTTGAAACATATTCAATCAAATTCAAGTGTTGATGGTGATGAAAATTAAGTCCAGGTTTTGCGATTAAGGGTAAATAAAAATACTTTTACATAATAGTGAAAAAGAATGGATGACATTAAATGGAACTAATCTCTTCTCATCATTAACCGTTCTTAATTATAGTAATACACATATGGAGGCCTTCACCTGAGGCACACTCATTAATTAGCAGACCAAAAGAGAGCGGAGAACAAACGTCAGCTTTTTTATGTTAAAATAAAACACCAGCGATATCTGCGTAGATAAGGGGGCATGGTTTTGAGGGGGTTACTATATAGTTTTTTAAACACGTTACGATTGTCCAATATGAAGTGGTGATAGTTTGTCAGGCTCTGTGTCTTTATTGTTTGGATCGATATATCACCATATAAGAAATTTTTATCTAAATTATGGTGTCCGGCTTCAATGGGCAGTCATTAACACTAGAAGTGGGGATATAGTGCAGTGCGTGGCAATATTTCTTCAGCATGTCCTGGATTGGAGAGAGGTGGCAGGGGTCATCTTCTGGGGAAGGTGAGACGGTGGCCGAAAAGGAGATATCGGACAACCCTGCGTTCTGCCAGGAGCACACACAAGAACTGCGTGCGGTTCCAACTATAATTTTTTAATTTTTATTTTATGTTCCTCTTTTGTGCAATAGTGTCAATTTAGTTTATAGGGTTAAACTAGGGCATTTAAGTTAAGGTTAAGTCAACCTATACGTTTTTTTTTAATTAATAAGAATCCTTTTTTTTCTTTTCCGTTTTGTGTACATATATTTCTTTTTATTATTAAACTTTTGTTCATATAGTTCTGCTGTTCTTTCTTATGCATATACACTGTTTTCAACTAGTTTATTTACTTTTTTTTTTGTTATTCAGTTAATATTACAATAATTCCATAGGTGGGTAGGTGTTACTCCTAGCTTTACTGTTATCTACATGTAAAGAACGTTATTCGCCAGTGGTCATAGTTCAATGATTGTTTATATAGGGGTATATTGTCGGCATTTGGAGTCATCGTTTCATGATTTTCGTTATTTCCATAGCAAAAAAATAACGTGGCACTTAAGAGCGATTTCTTCTTTCACATTATGATCTCTGGGTGTCCTGGTTCCTTAAAAGGGTTGTAGCCACCATTGATTAGGTGGCCGAAATTTAATGATATCTATCACTCAACGAATGCATCATTCAACAATACTTATAAATCTTCAATCATGTCTTGTTCACCATAAGCTTGAGTGGTGAGGTAGATGATATAATTTTTTTTTTTTTTACATTATAGAGGCTACAGTATCTTTTAATAATACCCCACTTATTCCTGTTGAACAGATCCGTTACTTAGGACTAAATCTGGACAAAAGACTGACATGGAATCCTCATACAAGACTGAAAAGGCAGGAAACTGCCCCTCGATTCCAACTATTACAACATTTACTAGACAAACGGTCCAAACTTCCAATCCATTACAAAAGACTGATCTACTTGACTATTATAAGGCCTATTTGGACATACGGAGTTGAGCTATGGGGCTCCACTAAACCATCTAATTCCTCTCTAATCCAATCCTTACAGTCCAAAATCCTTCGTAAAATCCTTAATGCTCTTTACTTTGTGACAAATTAAATCATCCATCAGGACCTCAATGTCCCCTATTTGGCCGATTTGGCCAGAACCAGATACCAATCCTTCCATAATAAACTTCCCAACCACCCAAACCAACTCGTTTCTAACCTGGCTTCTCCTTCGCGACCTAATAATCCTCCTAGACGTCTGGAAAGAAGATGGCCTCGAGATCTTCTCCTTTAGAAATGTTTTTGGGGTTCTATCAATGGGTAGATTCTCCACGTGTTTTTATCATGTCATAATATCGCTTACAGCAAATTTACTTGGTGTGTATATATGTATCAATAAATAAATTATTAAAAAAAAAACATTATAGATGTTTTTTTTTAAATATTTATTTATTGCTATTTACAACTGTACATTATAATACATTTAGTAAATCTTATCTAAGTCAAATTGGAGTGTTACAGGCGTATAGAGAAACTACCCATTGGTAGCACGTTAATGACATTTTAAATTAGCTGGTCTCGTGACCATCTTCTTTTCAGGCGCCTCGGAGGATTGTCAGCAATGGAAGACGATGCAAGGTTAGAAACTAGGGGGTTTGAGTGGTTAAGGAGTGTCGGATTTAAGTAATCCGATTTTTGTCGTTGCTTTTTGAATTTATATAAAGTCGGGGTCGGGGGTCTCATTTTCTGATCCCCCCCCTTGCCGCGGACACTGGACTGCAATGCTACCCCAGCCTATGCACTATGCATGCTAGGACCTGCCCTACACCTACCATCACGCCAGGGTCCAGGACACTCTGGCCAGCCTCGGAGGAACAAAGACGTCTTTTCAGTCATCAGGTGATCACATGGTTTTCACCATTTCGCCCACAGCACACCTAGACGAGGGAAGCGACTACGGTACCTCACCGCGGCGGCGAAGACATCACCAGATAAGCACATTATTATTTATGCCATGAGACCGCCCAAACTTATTTTTTTCTTATATCACTATAGATAATTAAATCAAATTAAAACCTAACACACTAATATCATCTGCCCCTCCTTTATTAATCCTTTTATAAATAGAAGGAAATACATGCTTGTTTTTATGAGCAGAAAGTGTCTCACAATTTTCATCCCCCCTTTTCCACACATTAATTATAATCGCAAAATTACACTCGGGACACCTGCAGTATAGCACGAGCAGGTCCCGATGTAAACAGGGAGTTTATAATGAAAGGATTGATATCTGGTTCGGGCTAGATCGTTTACATAGGGAACATTAAGGTTTTTATGTATGATTTTATTTGTGAAAAAGTAAGGAGCATTGAGAATTTTACGAACGGTTTTGGATTGTAAGGATTGAATACGAGAGGAATTCGAAGGTTTAGTGGATTTAGTGTTATTTTCTCCTCTTGAGAGTTCATAACATGTATTACATCGACCAACCTATTCGTTATAATTGTCTGTTTGAAAAGATAAGTAAGGCTACAACCGAGGGCGGGTGTGGAGATTTTCACGCCGTTTTCTAATTTCAGGCGCTTTTTAAATATTTAACTATCTTAGTCTCCTTTCATTTCATGTATTATATATGTATGAAGCACTAATTTTATTTTAATGAAGGAAACATGAAAAAAAATGGGGTTTTAGTGGGATGGGTTGGCCGGGAAGAATTTTCTTCTAATATTTTTATTTCATATTTTCGAGATATACCGTTCCAATTGATTCTCATAGTATTTAACTGCTTTCAGTGGTGCCCCTCAGGTGACTTTTATGAGAATCCAATATTATTTTTCCTGTTTCAAATTCATGCATTTATCTCTTTTTCATTTCAGTTGGTGATTGTCATTTGGTCCAGCAATGACCTTTAGGGGTAGAGGTGGAATGAATAAATAAATCTCTTTTTCATTGATTACAATTTTTCCAATTTATTTGAATTTCTTTCTCCACACCCTCAAAGCTACACCCTCATTTCATAATATAAACACTTCCTGGGTCTTTCATTAATGATACCAAGTACTTGGTTTTGCTTTCATAGTGTTTTTATTTCACCATGACAGCCGTAACCCCTTGTTTACGCAAATATCGCCATTATTTTTATTTCACCAACTGTAACAGCATTCTACCTGAGACCCTTTCTTCTTCAGTCTGTTTTGGCATCAGCTTCTCATCCCAAGCTTTTTGGCATGTTAATTGTAGAGCCTTTGCTAGTTCTGGACCACCAGCTTTTATGAATTCTTCCACTATATTGTCCCGACCCGGTGTCTTATATATATAGTCTGATATTGTCTTTACCTGTCTTCATTCTTAAAATAGCCTTTTCGACTTCCTCCTCCTGTATCATCTCATCAAACTCAGTATCATTCCACGGTTCTTCCTGGTTCGGTGGATGAGTACCATCAGCAGAAAATTGCTTCATGTAATGCCTGCACCAGACATCTAAAATGGCCTTTTCACCTATGACCATTTTTCCTTCCTCATTCTTCATATTTCTTATAGCTTTACCTTTCCGGCCTCTTAAAGCCTTAATCCTCTCCCAAAACTGCTTAATGTTCTCTCCATGGTCCTGGTTTAGCCTTTCCTCAAATTCCTCCCAAGACTTTTGTCTTGCCCTTCTCACTGCTTCCTTTGTTCTATTATATACCAACACATATGCCTTCCAATTTCTCTGGTGTTTTTTTCCACAGTAGTCCTTCCATGCCATCGTCTTTTCTTTGACCTGTACCCACAGCTCTTTTGTTCACCAGGAAGTTCTCTTGCCCTTTGTGGATATCCTTTTTACTCCACAAACTTGGGATGCTGACTATAGTATACTACTCTTTATGTAGCTCCACAGTTTATCTAGGCTATCATCTGCATTTAGTTCTTTGAGCCAATTCCTCAGTTCTTCCCTGTATTCTTCGCTCTTCCGAGGATCCTGCAAGTTCTTCACTTCGATCCTCTCGTAGGATTTTGCCTCCACCCTAAGTTCCTTTGGTACTCAAAAAGCATATGGTCACTTTCTAACTCTTCCCCTCTAATTACCTCCACATCCGTGAAATACCTCCTGATGTCGCAACTATAGATGTAGTAATCCATGATGTTAATCCAACCCATGAAAATAAAATTTTTTTTTATTTATTGAAGTACTATTATAATGAAATTTTCAAAAACATTACTTTATTTTAGTTGTACCCGAATTCTGTTCTCTAGTTTTGTTTTTCTTTTTTTTAATTCATCAGAAGGATTAGTGTAATTTAGTTATTAAAATAAATATAAATGTAAATTATATTTTCCTTCAATGATCATCATTTTATTTATTTTTCCTTTATTTTAAATGTTTATTTTTCTAAAATTATCAATTATTATTAAAAACAAAATATAATTTTATTGAGAAAAAAAAACTTCTCCCATTTAAACCATCTTAATGTTAATATATTACCATCACATATTTGAAGAGGGGAAACGTTCAACTTGGGTATAGATTTGTTATCCTTAGAACTCCACAACATTGCCATATAAATTTTAATTAGTATAGTAAGATAAATACTAACATAATACTTTTTGCGTATTAAATTTGAATGGAAAGTTGTATCCAGTATAGATTGGCTCAAATGCATTTCACGACAGACTAGCAGATCTAATTAAATAAGTGCATAACTACTTTTAATGATCTCGTTAAAAACTTTTAAAAGACCTTTAAAAAATAATTGGATATCTTTGAAATTGTAGGATTAACAATATTTTAGAATCCAGTATTCTCAACATCATTAATCTTTTAGAGGTAAATCATAAAATATAATCTTGAGACACGGTACTCCATTTTTGTGCATTTTATTATTTTCTGTTTACTAAAAATAATGCTTAAAAAAAAGCTTATGGTTGTTTTATTATTTCTGATAGACACTAATATTGATAATAGTAAATATAAGACTCTAATCTTATTTTATTTATTTTTTTTTCCGAACCCTCAAAAACAGAAATAAAAGTGAATTAATAAGTGTATTACTGTGAAAAAAGGAAAAGTAATTCGTGTTGTGTCTTACCTTTTACTACCTTTGGTATTTTAAGGTTACCTATTATGTTACCAGAATCTAACCTGACTCGAGTTAATAACATTTACATTCCGAGAATAACGGTTATAAAATATCATACCTGTTACGATGAGACGAGATGTTCTGCGCCTGGAGCTGTTTCCATCTGCGCATCAATAATGCTCGGATTTATGGCGAGTAGCGTCGAGTTACTACAGACACCTTTGCAATGGTATGTTGAATATAATTGTATAATTAACCATTGAATTTCCTTTCCTATGGTGTTGTGTTCACCAATATACTAAGCTATGTTAATCAGGTGGCATGCAAGGTATTTAAACTATAAAATCGAGAGATAACATTAGATTATATTTACAAATAAGATGTATTTATGAAAAATAGATGATTGACCCTCGTCAGCCTGCCTTAGCTTAGCTGGCCCACGGCTTTGGATGTCTTTTGTGGCTTCTCGGAACTGTACTCTTCCGAACCCTCTCTAAGAAGGCTCTCCTTTCGATTTCCTCCCTTGTCGATGGAATTATTTCCACCCTCCTACTTTCCTTCTGGCCACATGCTTAACTAATAAAATTTTGGAGACGGAAACTAAAACTTAACCTAGATCTAGACGGCTTTCCGTCCTTTCATTTCCAAAATACTTTCATGTTTT
>NW_027108405.1:307419-310549 GCF_000696795.3 Halyomorpha halys
AAATAAGATGTATTTATGAAAAATAGATGATTGACCCTCGTCAGCCTGCCTTAGCTTAGCTGGCCCACGGCTTTGGATGTCTTTTGTGGCTTCTCGGAACTGTACTCTTCCGAACCCTCTCTAAGAAGGCTCTCCTTTCGATTTCCTCCCTTGTCGATGGAATTATTTCCACCCTCCTACTTTCCTTCTGGCCATATGCTTAACTAATAAAATTTTGGAGACGGAAACTAAAACTTAACCTAGATCTAGACGGCTTTCCGTCCTTTCATTTCCAAAATACTTTCATGTTTTTTTTTTTATAATTATGGTAACTACCTCCAATAATGGTAAAAAAAAATGTTTATTTGTCAAAAAAATACAATGTACAATAGTTTAAACTAATTAATAACATAAACACTATGTGACCACCAAGAGTACTGACTGGTAGAGACTAAGATAGACTGAGATGCTGACAGGAGGTCGGAGCAGGAATATATGGACTCAGGATTGTTGATTCAGGTTTCGGACTTATCAGTGCATGTGCACTAGCACTTGGCTCCTTTTCTTATTCTTTGGCCTAATATTATATGCAATTTGATCTCAGTCTATATAAAAATATTTGTTTACAGGAATTATCTTGGTTCTGTTAATAAAAAAAAACATTCATCTTAAATATCATAAATATAAATATCACGCTCTCTTTATTAACGACCGAGCATTCATTTATATAGGGCTATATTCATCAAACAAGATTTCTAATTCGTTAGATCCAAAACTGAAAACTTAGGATATTTAATGATTTTATAGTTAATTTATTTAATTCTTGTTGAAACAGATATTACTTTAATTTTATTTTTATTATTGATATTCACCTATAACTTATTCTGCTGTTATTAGTAATATTTTGAATGACAGAACTGATACAACGTTATAAATCGTACACAGTTGTATTATCTTTCAAGAATTTTGAACTTATAAATTTATCTCCCTTTCTATGTATCAGCACAATGATGCTCTTTGTTCTTTATGCATTTGTACCTTGTTCCATATTTCAAGAATCAGTTGATAAATATCACAATACCACCTGTGTCTCCTCCATATTTATTTATTTTGGCTCGAATCCAACCAAATCCCATGATTTTTAACTTTTTAAACCTGTTATTCACTTTTTAAGCCTGGATGTTCTAATATTTCTGGCATATTTTTCTTTGAGTTTCTCAATGTTTTTTCGGTTTCGAGTTTAGCACTTTGTTGAAATATTTTCTTCTTCTTTCCGTGATTAAATTCATCTAGAATTATTCAGGTCTCCCGTTGAATAGACTTGTGATGAAAGCTGCTTGCTATTTTATTGTTCTTACTGGCTGCGGATTTTATTATTCTATAACAAATGGCCATTAGTAGTGCCTATAAGTTTTCTAGAAGTATAATTACTATTATGATTTTCCACTGATTTCTCTCTCTCCTCATTTTTCAATTGTAATATCAGAAAGTATAATTATGACGTCAAATTCAAGAATCTTGTCGCGATTTCTTTCTAGCTATTTATAAAATCTCTCCTTCTCTTCATGTGTTCTCGAATATGCGTGTACATGCACCATGGACATGTTGAAAAATTTTAGCTCTATTATATTAGCTTATGTTTATAGTCTCGTAATTTAATACTGAATATTTCAGTTTTTCGTCTGCATTATTTCTAGTATGGCGAGGACAGTTTGCTTCTTCCTTCTAATTTCCTCCAAGGCTACAGCATCTACTCCATATTAATCAGACAGTTTTCTAACGTACCCACTTCGATACCTTGTCCCAATAGTATTGGAATGTTTAGCCCTTTTTATTCCTTCTTGAGGTATTTTAGCGATGTAATTGACACTGATAGGCCCCTGGCCCTACGCTGTACTTTTTACCGCTTGTCTACAAACAGCGTCACATCTCTTAATTTATTGTCTCCTTTAAGACTCGATTAAATATTTATATAAACAATATTTGAAACACAATCATAAGGAAGTAGGTCAATCCCAT
Organism: Halyomorpha halys; assembly: GCF_000696795.3. Lineage (NCBI taxonomy): Eukaryota > Metazoa > Arthropoda > Insecta > Hemiptera > Pentatomidae > Halyomorpha > Halyomorpha halys. The sequence continues at coordinate 309,418 of NW_027108405.1, forward strand.
CTTCGCAACTGAAGAGCTGATTAAAAAAAAATACAAACATATGAATATAAATAGAATGATTTATTCCTATATCAGAATAGAAAAGTAAATTTTCACCTTCCCAAAACAACTAAGGCTTAGAAAAACAACGACCTATACTGTTTAAAGTATTCTTCCAATGATATATACTAATCGTATTACGGTCATTCATATAGCTCTTCAAATTTATAAACTTTTTCAATGAGAACCAACCCAGTTTCAATTATTTAATTTATGGTTATAAAGTGAAAACTAGCTTAGAATATCATGATTTGTAGAGACGAGCTCTTGATTCATGTATTCATCCAAAGAACTTACACTCTTTTAACTGTGTAATTGATGTGATCAAATGATCTAAGACTAGTGTTATTATGGTACTATATTAATGGATTCTAATTACCCCGAAGTAATATAACCTATCAAATCATCTTAATTGTTTCTAGATTATCACTATATTAACAATAGTATCGATCTGTTTTACACCTCTACATTGAAGCGATATCTCCACTAAGCATACTGGTCAATTAATTGTTTCTAGATTATCACTATATTAACAATAGTATCGATCTGCTTTACACCTCTACATTGTAGCGATATCTCCACTAAGCATACTGGTCACAAATTACATGTAGAAATAATTTTCCGGTAATTGACTCCCGTCGTACATCATGATCAAATTATCGGGAGTATAGATCCTAACTCATCGCTGGTCACCAAACGTCATTGAAAACTACAACACCCGGTTTATCTCTATCTTTTAAATTATACTCTACCAACCGCTTTTCGGAAACATTCAAATGGTAGAAATAAATGTTTATACTGCGCTACAAATATATTCTAGGTTGTATGACTAAACTCGAACCTTACTAGGAGTTTCGGTGAAAACAATTTTTAGCTTTGAAATGATACAAACTAGATTTAATTGCTCTCACAAAATTTAGGGGCAAAGAGGGAAGGTGGAGTTCGGGCCTCGACGGGAAAGCCCGAAAATCAGCGGCAGCAGGCATTAATCAGTTTTATACTCCGAGCTTGGAGAGCTCAGGGACACTTCTGCCCGCTCCTGCTCACCTCCAAGCTAAAAATTATTCCTTAGCCTGCCTATTACCTCTCTCTC
>NW_027108405.1:316539-331294 GCF_000696795.3 Halyomorpha halys
GGAATTCCTAATGTAGCTCTGAAGATGGCTCTCAGGAAACGGCCGGATCTTTTTATCGATCTCTTCCATTCGTGAAGGCTCAATTCCGAAACCTTGGAAGAGACAGCGCCTTGTACTTATTCCAAAGAGTAAGGGAAGACTGAAAGACCCGTCAACCTATCGTCCAATTTGCTTATTGGATACTATGGGTAAGGCATTCAAGTAAATCCTTTCCCTCAGGCTACAAGAGTTCACGGAGCCACTCGCGGGCTCAATTCGGTTTTTGTAAAGAGCGATCCACGATAGATGCTGTTAGATTGGTAGTCGAGATGGCCCGCACAGCAATTGCAGGAGCTAGGTGGAGGAGGGGTACCAAGTGTTATGCAGCAATCATCACTCTAGACGTTAAGAATGGTTTTAACACCGCAAGATGGACCTGTATAATAGATGTCCTATGGACTATCTTATGAGAGTTCTTATAGATTACTTCAAAGATAGAGTTCTGTTTTACTTTTCAGACATTGGCCAAAGAAGATATGAGGTGACTGGTGGTGTCCCAGAGGGCTCGGTATTAGGGCCTCTTCTGTGGAACGGCATGTACGACGCCATCTTCAAAAAGACATTGCCGGAAGGAGCCACAGTTGTTATAATCGCAGATGACGTTGCACTTGTAGTGGCGGCGAAGCACTTGGAAGAAGTTACCCTCATCGCTAACCAGGCTGCTGCTACGGCTCGAGGTTGGCTGTCTTCGGTAGGCCTACAACTTACAGATCACAAGACTGAGGTTCTCCTAGTAACTAGCAGGAAGCAGACTGAGTCTATCACTGTCACGACTGGTAGGAACGAAATTCGTTCTCAGTCTTGCTTAAAATACCTAGGAGTCATGATAGATGCACGTCTCCGATTTAATATTCACATGGAGTACATTAGTGCCAAATCTGCTAAAGTAGCATCCTTTTTGTCACGCCACGGAGGTCCCAAGAAAGTTGCCGAAGACTTCTGGCTACTGTTGTCCCCTCCATTATGTTATATGCAGCTCCTATTTGGAAAGAAGTGATTGTTACCAAATCATTCAGGAGAAAGATGGCTTCTGTTTATCGCAGAGTTTGTTTAAGGACAGTTAATGCTTTTCGAACTGTTTCGTACGAAGCGGTGTGCGTGATAGCCCGAATGCCACCTGTGGAACTCCTTGTTGAAGAAAGAAGCAGGCACTATGAACGACGCTTACACGTTTCCAGAGAAGAAGAGCGAAAAATAACCACCTACCAGTGGCAGCAGCGTTGGGAGGCTGAAGATTCCGGGAGGTGGACCCGCAGGTTACATAACCCGATGTTGGCACGTGGTATGGCCGCCAGCATAATGAGGTGGATTTTTACATAACCCAAATGTTGACCGGACATGGATGCTTTAGAGCCTACCAGTGCCGCTTCAAACTGGACAACACCGCAGAATACCCTGGATGCCAGACTGTCAAGAAAACCGCGGAGCACGTTTTTTTCACTTGCATTCGCTTTGCAGCAGAAAGAAATGAATAGGAGAGAGTGTGTGGACGACGCATCACTCCAGAAAACGTTGTGAGCTATACTCTCCTCTCAGACCAGCATTGGAACGCAGTGACGAGATTCACCACAGTCGTCCTCAAGAGGTTGAGAGAGGAATAGAGGGCTAGAAGACGTTAGTAGCAAGGAAACGTAAAAACCATGCAAAGTAAGCGAGGCGGCACTCAGCCATTTCCCTCCATGAAGTAATGCCTAGCGGCGGTCCCGTGGAGAGGAATGAACAGGTGTAGGGCGGTGGTTTTAGTGGGTGAAAATCCCACACACGGATAGGTACAGGTCTATCAGTGTCTTTTGAAGATTTTCACCGACCCTCGTAAAAAAAAAAGAAAAAAAAACACACACACACCCAATGATCTTTATTTTCTTCTATCGATACAACTATACAAACTGAGGAGCTATGCTGTATTAAAACTATGCTGAGGAGATATAGGAATTTGTGCATTATTAAAATACCCATGATTGAAGAAGAAGTGTGAGAGTGATGAGCACATCCCTCATTTGATTCATATTTATTTTCCACCAGATGATGCTACAAGAAATTTATAGTAGTTTTGTGGAATGAAGGACATTTAGGATCGAAAAAAACAGGTTGATGTTTAGGTACAGAAACCGAAAGAGCTTTCTCCGCCTATTTGTGCTTTGCAAGGAAGCTCATTCAGCCAATTACGGAGGATGCTCTGTAAACAAAGAAGAATAGAAAGTGTTGCGGCCAACATATGATCGGTAATCGACTATGCGACATATGATATAAAAAACAAAAAAATCCGCTCTCTGTTGTTTTTTATACTGCAAACACACAGACAACTTCTTAACGTCTCACCGCACACGCGTATCGTCTCCTTTATCTACTCACTACGCACTCGTAGTTACCAACATTCTGGCCATCTTCGACAGCTGAATCATCTTAGCCAGGGCGGGCGGAGTTCTTCAACTCATCCTCCAAGAGGACAAGACGTGCGGACGTACGTCCCTTTTGTCGATCTACTTCAACGAGAACATCCTCTCAGAACAACCACAACCGGGGCCCCACCAATCACCGGTGAAATAAGACTTTTTTTCTCTCTTTTTGTTTAATTCATTTAATTTTTTTAGGGCTAGTAAAAGTTCCTTTTGAACCCCTACCCGCCGTAACATTTGGTCCCATCCGGGCCGGATATTTTTCTTATTTATTTTTTTTCTCAAGGTCCTCCGGTTGTCGAATTTTGTTATTGTACATTTTATTATTTTTTATAGATAAAAAATATTTTGTAAGGTACTCCATTCCGCCATTAAGTAATTTCGTTTTTCTCTTCCTCTCTCTTCACTTATTATCTATCAGTTTCCTTTTCATTCAACTCATTCACCTCTAAAATAAAAATGGACATACCAGGGGATATCAAAATTCAATTTGAAAAACTTAAAGACAAATTAAATTTCTATTTATCCCAGATTAAAACATGTACTTCTCAAGGGCGAGGTATTGCAAAAGACCCTACAAAATTATTCTTATTCAAAGGTATGTACTCAGAACTCAGACCTTGTTACACTTCCTTTTGCGAGACCTACGATTCCCTTAAAGACCTGTGCTCCGAATCAAATGTTTCAGACCTCTTTCCAACCAAAGAAGATCTTTCCCTCTTTAAATCCGTGCAGGAATATTATTATGAAGGTCTTGCCATCTATGAACATTACATGAACCCCATTACATGAAGCAATAAATACACAACAATAAAATTGTTTTCAGTTTTATAAATAAAATATTGATGTGATGTAAGACAACAATAACTTTTCTGTAGATTATTAGTGAAATCTTATATTAATTTAACACTATCATTAAAAAATAAAAATATAAAAAATACGCGAACATAAAAATCAGTTAAATAGTATTCGTTCATCAGATATGAAAACAGTTCAAACATTTCCCTTTCGTTCATTGCAGTATATGTAAGATAATGGAGTGTAAGAAACTAACTTATCCACCAGTAACAGTTCTTGAAACTTTATCACCAGAACAAGTATCGAGTTTCAATCTAATTACCAATCGCTCTAATCTCCATATAAATACTTGCTTGTTCTTACAACTAACTTGTTAAAGAAACTGAATACAACAGTTGAACTTCAAAATAATCACAGCTCCTTAACACAGATTTAACCCTTTATAGGACAAAATTATTGAGTAATGCTTCCAATGTTTTTTTGTGTATATTTATCCTTATAGGTGTTTTTTTTGGGGGGGGGGAGGGGAACAATTTTTCCCAGAAAATAATAGGCCGCTATTCCATGCATACCAACTCCCGCTCTGAAAACTACTGAATGTATGAAGTCAAAAGAGGTCACTTGTCCACATGGTATACCACAACTGCTAAGATGAGTTTTATAATAACCACTTAAGTAAATTATTTTTGGTAATAATAAATAAAACAGATTAACCTTTTAACTTTCTTGCATCTTATTACTTTTATATTTTTAGAAATGTATTTATTTATAAATCTAATAATTTTTGAGAATATTTAAACGTAATTATATTGACTACAAAGCTTAAATCAGCATTATTTAAAATGTTTATAAATGTTAAAACATATTCAATTATTAATTCACAAAGTTAAAATAATTAAATTAGATATAAAATATTAAACTAAATATATTGGCATTCAATTATGCCGTGTACGGAGCTTCGGGGTTTCTCAGCCCGACTAGGGGTTCCCTGTACAGGTATTATATTGAAATTGATTCATATATTCATGTATTTGTATCATGTATTTCTATTTATATATTTATACTATGTATTTCTATTATATATTTATATTATGTATTTATATTTATTTGTATTATGTATCTATCGATTCCTGATGGGAACCGACTGAAAAAGTATGCGCTATATTTAATTCAAACACTAGACACCATCTGGACCCCCTCGCCATGGTATGCTACATATTAATATCTATAATTAATCATTGGAGTTCCTTTCCAACGGTATCGTGTTCACCAATTTACCATGCTATTATATATGAGGTGGCATGCAGGGATTATTAATTATAAAGTAAAGCCTTTGTTACATGTTTTATATTTACAATAATAGATACATTACCAAAAATAATAATATGAGAGAGCAGTTGAGAAGTACCAGTTGGAATCTTTAATATTTATACTGACTCTAAGTTATTAATTCTTGACATTCAAATTACAACAGAAAATGTCTTACTTGTTTTGGTACGTTGGTCGCCTTGGCAGTTGTCGCGGCAGAGCGTCGATATCCGCAGCCTCCCGGCTGTCGCTGCTAAATCTCCGGGAGGGTGACTTCTTCCTCTGGCCTCCAACTCGTCAGCCGCTCTCTCTTTCTCCAGACTCTCTTCTTCCAGGTCTTCAAGTCTCCATCTCTCCCAGACTGTGTCCAACTCCCAGACTCTCTCCGACTGTGCTCGACTGTCCTTCTCCCCCAGACTCCCTCCGACTGTCCGACTCTCTCACACTGTCCTCCCGTCAGACTTCCTCCAAGACTGTGTTCAACTGTCTTCCTTCTGCCCTTTTTGTTTATTTTCTCCCCTCTCCTTCTGACTCCTCCTTCTTTTGATTTCTGTCCTTTGATTGGTACTTCTATTTTCAGAGGGGGTGAGAAGATCCAATGACTTTCGGCGAAAGTCGGCCTTTTTCCTAACTTTCATGTTTAAATTAAGGCGGCTTTTTTCTTCGAAGAAAGCCGGCTTCTGGTTGCTTACTGTATTTTCCACGAGGGCTTTTAGAGAGGCCCTGTGTGAGATAAGGGGTGTTTATTTATCTTCAATTAAGGCGGCTTTTTTCTTTGACCCTCGCTGTATTTTCCCCGAGGTGTTTAAAATTGCCACGTGTAAGATAAGGGCTGTTTATTTGTTTATCTCTGCCTACACGGTCAATCGTCCCCAGAGAGTGCATACCCTCTGTTATCTATATATCTTTGTACATTTCTTTAGATGTTTCGCTGACGGGTTTCTCCCTAGGTCCGGCGGTATCTTTGGCATGCTGACAAAAGAAATTGTTTAACGCTAAAAATTCCAGCTGGTGCCTCCCATTACATATCAATTACAACTAAACAATGAAAAAATAAGAGTCATTGGAAAATATATTTGTAAGATTTGGAATAACAATGAACAAGAAAATTACTGAAATAAAAAAATAACTATATTTACACACGTTATTGTCTCTGAACGATATCTATGCCTTAGATGATACTTAAATATCCCCTTGCTGACAAATCTGAGAAAAAAAGATATTGACTAATATTCTTGATAATTTTTAAAAATAAAATAATAGAACTAAAATGATTGAATAATTAAAATCGTTGATGTAGCAGCTACGAGGTCGACTATCGTAGTTTCAAACGTAAAACGTAAAATGTTTTCAACATAAAGGCTTAAAGGATCATCAAGATACACTTACTGGTGCCCTAGAGGGTCAGTGAGAGAGCTACGGCAAAGCATCGACTCCTCTGGGACCAAAACAAACCATTAGCTAGTGGGGGATTTTAACGCTAGGCACAGCTTATGGCATAACACTAATGCAAGCCTAGTGTGGAGATAATTGGTCAAAACCGCCTTCACGATAATCCATCCAGGACTCACTACAGTGCACTCACTGCACTAATCCGCTGTTTAATACATTAACTCTTACACCCCCACTGGTGCGTTGGCAACACACCACGTAGTATTAGGATTAAGTCTTTATTAGATTTACGTTTATTAAATTCAGAAATAATGTGTGCCCCAGCACATTCTATGATTTTATCTTTACGCACCACTTAACTAATATACTCTCTAATACTCCTTAGAATGTAGATGTTCTACAGAAAAAAGAGATAATATCAAAATAATAAAAATATAACTTTTTTTTACTGAGAAACTTCTATGTAAGGAGTATCGAGGAATTTAAAAAGAAATTTCCAGTCCATAGGTTAAGCTCATATAAAATATGCATTAAGCTTATACTAGAAAATGATTATGTCATACATTAATAAATGTGTACTGTCAATATGCTCACATATTTGTCGAAATGTCTAAACCTTAGTTCCAGATACCAACTAGAATTACTTTGAAACTATAATTATTTTAAAACATTCTGGTTTAAGTTTTAAATAGGTATAATGTATATAATTATATATTATATATTGTGGCCAACGTTTAAAAGAAAAAATTTAATTTGTATGTATATGTGCTTGTATGCATTTACTTATGTATGTATAAAGACCGTTTATTTGTTGCTTTGATTTATTTAATACAGTATGAGACTTAAGACCGTATACAATACCTGTATTATACGTTTTATTTTACTAGCGGCTGGTTGTGATGGTTACCGGCTGGAAAGGCAACTCTAGGTTATGAAAAGCAACTTTCCCATATAAATACCTGAATTTGTGAAGAGGCCGATTGAAATTGTAATTGATTTTTGGTTATAACTTATTTATTAAAGCAATTTTTAAACTAATTTTTGTTTATTTATTTTTGTTTACTTCACTATCTTATTATTATGAATGCTAATATTTTTTTTCGTGGATATTTAAGCCTTATTGTTTTATTTTTATTTTTATTTTTATAGCATGTTTTAATTTTTTAATTATCCACAACTATTGGCTGTTTCACAAAATAAGAAATAATAGTTAATTAAGTAATTCTTTGAATTTATTATAACTGAAAATATCTTAGGAATCAAAAGGATAAAAATCCTGAAAAATAGTCTATATGGGAACACACACATATCAAATCTCGATAAAAAAAAACAACCTTAAATGGACCTATGAATGTATCCGATCTGAAAAAAATAGTGGTAAAAAATCTTTTTCAAATTGTATCTACTAGCTTAATCCTTCGTTAAAATCTCTTCCTGTTAGCTACTTTAAAAACACAGCTGTGGTGGAGGAGGCCCGGATTCTTGTAGGATTGTAGTGCTGTAATAATAACTCAACAAATAATATAATGCTTTTTAAAAAACACAAAACATCAATTTTATCTTTTTGTATAAAGGGATGGTCTTTATACTACAATGTCTTTATAAATTTGTTTCCAATAATAAACTGATTTATGCGTCGAATGAGTGCCTAACATAGTAAATCGAGTCGAAGAATATAGTAAAAATTGATAGTTAAAAAAAAACGATTTTTGCCTGCTTTCCCAATAAATTTAGTACAGTGACAACGACTAACGTCGATAGCATGGAAAAGGCTGATCTAAATTTAAAATTCTTCCAATAAACAACGTGCATAAAGGATCTTACCAGGGATTTTGGATTGTAAGAATTGGATAAGAGAAAAATTCAGTGATGTTGAGGAGCTCCAAAACTCAAGCCCAAATAGGCCCTATCATGTTTATATAAATGAGTCTTTTGTAATTGGTTGAAAGTTTAGACCGTTTGTCTTGTAAGTTTTGGAATAGAATCGGGGAGTTTTGCAATTCAATACCACAATAATAAGATTTTTACCTAATGTAATTGCTAATAATTCTACATTGATATAAATATATTCCTGTGAAAATTATATGTCCCTGGGCACATGCATAAAATTATATTATAATTAACCATTATTTTAAAATGGAAAATGCAACATTAAATCCCTGAATGGTTCGTTAAAGCTAAAGCTGTTCAAGTTTTCGTAACTGCCTAACTTTCAAACAATCCTTAGAGGATATTTTACATAAACCTAACTTGATTCTACCCCCACAAACTCGGAGTATCTTCTGGTTGCTGCTCAACAAGTTTCTAATTAGCTTGAGAATGTTAATCAATCGATGAGTGATCTCTTGTGAATTATCTATTAAACTAGGGCGCAATGGACTAGAATTGAAGCATATTGATGCCATACTTTATTGCGAACTCTTATTTTATTTTGAAATTTGAAGTATCTTTTAATTTGTAGAATCTTGAAAGATTCTTCAAATGAAAATTAAACAGCACTGAGTGCTGGAAACCCTGTTCAGAATGGTTATCTCATGGTTATTAGAACGGTCAAAATCATGTAAATTATTGTGTGTCGCTATTATATTGTTCTATATCAATATATATTCAACAAGAGTGTATAGAGTTGTTATTTATATACAAACCTACAGAATCATTTATATAAACATTATAAGGCCTATTAGGACTTGAGCTTTGAAGCTCCTCAACATCTCTGAATTCTTCTCTTATCCAACACTTACAATTCAAAATCCCTGGTAAAATCCTTTATGCACGTTGTTTATTGGAGGAAGTTTAAATTTAGAACAGCCTTTTCCATGTTATCGACGTTAGTCACTGTCACTGTACTGAATTTATTTGGGAAATAGATAAAAATAGTTTGTTTTTTTTACTATCCATTCTTATTGTATTCCTGAACCCGAGTGTTTTGAAGTTGTTTCTTACTGGAGTAAGCTTATTCTTATATCTATCAAAAGTGGAAAATTTAATTGAGTCGGATTTCAAGGGACTTTTGATTAATTTTATCATGCTGGTTCTAAGTTTATTTCTGCCGTATAAAAATACGACATACGGTCTGAGTAATTTGGTTAATGTCTCAACTACCATTTGGTAGGGAATTTTTTTCCTAGGGAGGAAAATTCGAATTTCGAATTCCTTCGAGATGTCTCTGGAACGAGGCACTTTTTTTAAATAGTAGCAATTTTTTTCTGCAATACAAGGAATTGCAGTTTAAGTGACGATTGAGACCCGTGAAGAATCCTAGAGTGTTGTTGAAAGTAGAACAGTCCAGGCAAACGGTAGTGTGAAGGAAAATTCTGGTTTGATGGATTACTTTACTACATGGGGTTCCGAATTCGAATCTAAAGTTGTCCATCAAATTTATTTTAAGGAAATAGAAGAAATTATATTTTAAAAACAACCTAACATTTACACTTCTTTTTTTATGGCTCTTAACCTGCAAAGTAAGCTTTTTACGCAAACAAAAATCCTATTTAAAAAAATATAACTTGTTCATGTATTCATATATTGTTTTGGTGCGATTTGTGGTTTTTGTGCAATAGGTCAAATGCAAATGCGCAATAAGTTAACAATTGTTTAGAAAGGGTCTAAGTTAGTAAGCTCTGTTTGTTTTCAGAGGATTACTTTATCTCACCATGGAAGCTTTGAATATCTTTAAATCTACAGACCAAAAGCAAAAAAAATTTGTAATTATTAGAAGTCTTTTGTTAACATAGCTCTGGAACTTTAAAATGCCTGGGATATTTTTACTAAATCATATAATTTAAAGTGCATGAACACCACATATAGTAAAAATGATGGAGTATTAGTAATTTTATTATAATATAGGATTACCATACGTCAGTAGCTAACTTTGCTTAAATAAAATTATGTGATTTCGAATAATTTTCCGTAATCAATATTATTGCAGAACTTCTGATTCGTGTTTAGTTCCCCAATAAACATAAAGTCAGCCTCTAAAAATAAATACATCTTAACTTACTACCTTAAATCCTTTCAAAACACCTTTTAACTTATTTTATTTATATTTAGAGTGTTAATTATGTCTTATGTGTTTATGAGGTTAAAGTAACATTATTGCGTATCTGATTTTTTGTCAATAAGCCGATTTTATATTGTTCTGTAGTGATCATTTCTTTTAATATAGCTGAAGTTGTTTTTTCCCCGGTGTATGAATGAAATGAAAAATAGTTTATTATTCTGGGACTAGGTCCCTTTAGAACGATTACAAAGGCAATTTTAATTTTATAATAGCATTTATTGGTCATAAAACAGTGTGGCCACACTTAGTTATAACTTGTATACAGAGAGAAAATATTAATTAAAAAACTAATAAGTATAAACAAAACTAAAAGTTAATTACAAAATATCTGTACTATTTTAGTAATGGGTCAGATTGATGAAGCAAAAGGTAGTGAAATATATGGGATTTAAACGAGGAAAGGGTTCTAGATGACGTATGTTAGAGGGAATGGAGTTCCAGATATATGCAGCTCGGGTAAAAAACGATTTATCAAACGCAGCAGTTCGGTGTGGTAGAGGGTATATGTCAGATAAACGGGACCTGGTAGTACGGAATTGGATAGAGAATTTGAATTGTAGGTTTTCTAGGATATAGGATGGGCGTTGAGTACTAATTATTTGGAATCAAAAGGAAGCTAGAAAATACTGGCGTCGGAAGGATGGATAGAGCCACTTCAAAATAAATCGTACTGCGCAATTCATAAGACGTTTAAGTTTAGATTCGAGATTACTCAAGAGTCCACCATATTCCAGGCAGCCATAGTCAAAGTGGGGGAAAACAAGAGAGGAAACTAAGAGTTGACGGATTTTAAGTGGAAGGAGATAACGTATTCTATTGAATTCCTTTAAGGTACTGCTATGGTTCGACGTCAAAAGTGATACCAAGATTTTTGACTGATGTATGGAAGGAGATAGGAGTATTGTTTAGGAAAAGGTTTGGGGATCCTGGGATAGATTTAAGGAGAGAGGGAGATCCAATTATGATAGCTTTAGTCTTCTCGGTATTTAAATTAAGTTTATTGTCTTTTTTTTGCTCAAGTGTTTATACTATTGACGTCTTCTTGTAGTTTTAGAATAGCATCTGAGGCGTCATGAGGATAGAAGGGAAGGTAGATTAGTAAGTGATCTGCGTTTAAGTGATACTGGGAATACCGGATAGCAAGAGAAAGATCATTGATAAAAATGGAGAAAAGGGTAGGGTATAGAGAGGTACGCCTTTAGAAAGAGGTAGGGAGCTAGAGGGAGGGTTATTAGGAATAACAACATGCTGCGAACGACCGGTAAGGAAGGATTGAAACCATTGAAGAGCACTAACTGATAAAGAGAGACTCTGAAGTTTAAAATGGAGGATATTGTGATCGACGGAATCAAAGAGAATAATTGGAAAAATCAAGGAGAATAAGGATGGTGTGTTTCTGCTGCTCTATAGCTGTGTGAAGGTCTTGATAAATTTTAATAAGAGCAGACTGAGTGGAATAGCCTGGGCGGAAACCAGACTGAAGGTGGTTCAAAAAGATTATTTAACTCAAGAAATTGGTAAAGTTGGGATTGAATTATACGCTCTAAAGGTTTAGATAAGTTTGATAATAGGGAAATAGGGCTTGGGGTTTCTGGATTTGAGGAGTTATTCAATGGACGGACAAGTGCAGTTTTCCAGGCAGAAGGGTAAGTATGATTATTATCATAAGGGTTTATGATTTTAGATTTATCAAATATAAAACTATGTCCTGTTTGTCTGAAATGTGTAAAGAGTAGTTTTATTAGTTTTTTTTTTTTTTATACAACAATATTTGTGTTGATTTGCCCTTGTTTTGAAATACTGTCCCAAAGTTCTAAAATCGGATTTCCCGCAATTCGCTTCACAGATAATATTATACTGTAATTTAGGTTGGAACACTATTTTATTTTTATCTTTTATATTGGTGTAAACTTTAGATAAATTGGCAGTGTTTTGTAAGTATTAGCTTCATCGATTGTTTTTGTTAATGGTTTTTTTATATCCTCTTTGTGAGTCAAAATAAAAATTATTATACTATTATATACAAAAAAACGGCCACTTTATCCAAACTTTACACCAATACGAAGGACAAAGGTAAAATAGAGTTGCACCTCTATCCAGTTCTGGAACGAACCTTGAGTTAGTTGTACCTTAGTAATGTAGAACACTGTGTAAAAGACAGATGTAATAATATTTTCATTATGTAATGTTTTAATTTTAATAGTTATTAATCTTTAATTATACTAGTTCTTTAATAATTAGTTGAAGAAATTCTTTGTTCTAAAAAATTGTTCTTTATGTTTCGCAACTTTATTGTTTGCATAGGGTATGCAAACAATAAAGTTACGAAACGTTGCCCCAATATGGTTGTCTTATTGACTGAACCTCAATATGCACAAAAATATTATTATTAAAATGCACAAAAATAATTATTATTAAACTAATTTTAATCAAGTAAATATCATAGATTTTTGAATGATTATTATCTGCTCAAAACTTTTCGATTTTGGGGAAAATAAATACAGGAAAATTGAGTAGTCTTCAGAGTATTGTCACGAAAATAGTCCAAAAAAGCTAAATCTTCTTCAGTAGCCATTTCCATATACCACCAATGTTGTCATAGTGAAGTCCCAAACACAAGGGCGGAGCTTCAAAGTAACTGGCGTTGCCTGGTAACCTCTTGCAGTCGATACAAACTCATAATGTACCGCTTAATTTAATCTTACTTACAATTCTTCCAACTTTTAATATTGTCTATAATGTGGTTATTTTATCCTTTATTTTAGGTCAATCACTCCAGAGTAGTGCTGCATGTATTAAAAACCAAAGATATAATTTGGTTTTAATTTTTGTTTTTTGGCTCTTTTGAATACTATGCTCGCTAAAGTTATTTTTTTTTTTGGATGCGAAGATCATAAATTGAATTAAGTAATTTTTTAACCCTTTTTCGTATTTTTATTTTCATTTCAATGCACAATTTTCAATCAGGGCATTGATGAATTCATCAAAGCACTGATGCAAATTCAATGAGGCATTCATTCAGGGCGTCAATCAGGCACTGACGAAAAGCTCGTACAAGCAGAGCGCAAAATTGACCATGGGAAATCCCCTTTATTTAGACTGGTGCAATTTATCAAGCAAAAGAAATTCCCCTTTAATGGAAGAATTATTTCAGTTTATTAAAAATTACTTTACGTGAACGATCTACAGTATTATGTACGTAAAAATCTAGCTTGTAAATGCAATGTTTATATTCGAGAAAAAAAAATACTTTTACCTATATTAATGTGTTATTCATATTAAGTTTTAATATGCCTCTATTTATCTCTCATAATTTCGTTTACTTTTGATTGTATATTTTTTTAGGGATATCAATTGTCTTATAACTCCTTGAAATTTCAGTATTCAGAAGCCACAGATGTTTCAAACTCGCAAAGGGCGTAGAAGAGCCCTTTCACGCCCCTATTTTAAACGTAACAGTTACAACCTATAGTCACTAAATTATCTTCTGTGTTTGATTTCAGAACATTTAGAACATTCCGATGGATTAATTGTAACAAGGTATAATTAATTAGCGAAGATCGAGTGCAGGGAATAAACGAAATTTATACGGTTGGTTAAGTACTGATTGTATTTTACAAAGAGGAATTTATCGCTTTATTCTAGAAAATTTAAAATTTAATTAAATCTCATGGCAGAGGGGGGAGTATAGTCTCATACAAAAGACACCTCTAACTATATACAATGTTATAAATAAAAAAAATTAAGATAATATAAGTAGATTAAAATAATAAATCTTAATAAAAGGTTAATAACAAAACCAATGATATTTATGGATTTAACAAAATAAATAATTGACTTCTAATGGATTAAAAAAAAGAGTGAATTTGAGAAAAAGATGAACAGAAAAAAAGAAATTAAGATAAAATAAAATTTTAGAGTGACAATAACAGAACTGGTAAATATAGAACTTATGACTGGATATTCTGCAGCAGTCTGAGCTTAAGTCTTCGGGTTTCCCAATATTTATTAATAATGATTTGGAGGATACATAATAATGAGGAACACACACTAACTATAAACCATAAGTACAGATGTATCACATACATAAAGAAAAAAGTAACAAAAAAAAAACAACTGAGGTTATATATACAGACAGTGTTGCCAATTCAGTTAAAATTACATAATAAAAACATTTATTTTAACACCCAAGTTGTTTTTGATGTAATTCTCTATTGTCTCTATTTGTAATTCCCGATGCTATTGGCTGTAAAGATAAAACTCATGATATAAAACTAATAATAATAAAGATTTTTTAAAAGTAAAATCGAAAAAAATAAATACTCAAATAAAAAATAGATCTGATGTGCGCATAACAAAACTTTCAATTAACACCTTTCTTCCACTTAAAATTATTCTTTCATATTTATCATTTCCTAATAAAGAATGTAATTAACAGCAGAAACTGACTATAATACCCATGAAAATCCTAAAACTTATAGCATATGTTACAGCTAAAAATCAAAATTTGATTTTTATACCATACCGTTGAGAATCGGAATATAGGTCATTTGGAATTTTTAGTTTCCCTTAAGGTATTTATTTGTTATTTGATATTTGCTCCCACATCATGACACTCATTTATATATTCATCCTGTATATCTGTTTGTCTGTATATATCATCCTGTATATTCAGACAAACAGATAAACTATTTTAAGATTCCATACTTCCTTTTACTTATGTATTGTAGGGAAAGTAAAAATACTAAAATGAGAAAAAAAT
>NW_027108406.1:0-481 GCF_000696795.3 Halyomorpha halys
TGTTGAACGGCCAACTGCGCAGGGCTGGCTGCGTAGTCCCCGCCAGGGATGCGGGCGCTGCGGTGTGGCACTGCTGAGAGGGCACTGCGGACGAGCACTATAGAACAGGAACTGCGAAACGGGCACTGCGGACGGCACTGCGAACTAACACTGAGCTACCGAGTTGCGGACCGTAACGAGAACACTATCGAGAGCTCTGTACTCTACCAATGACCGACACGGACTGGGGATGTATTGTGACTGCATTAGATGCTACAACGGCCGTCTCCCGCCATTGCAGCACTTCGGACGTGTGATGACGACGCCGGGGAACCCGCTTTTCGTAAACTTCAACTATACAATAAATTAATATAAAATACAACAAAAATAATAAAGAAAGCAAAACAAAAATAAAATCATGATTTTATATAATTTAAAAAAAATGCAACGTAATTTATTCAGTACATCGACATAATCAAAGGTAAATTAAAAAAAAAAATTA
>NW_027108406.1:2960-3253 GCF_000696795.3 Halyomorpha halys
CATTCCAATCTGTTCATCACGCCATAGCCGCTTGATCTTCTCCCATACGGTTTCGTTGCCAACATACAGGTGGTGTTTTTCTCCAGGCTTCAAAGAATTCTTCAAAATTCTGCAGATCTGGTCATTCTTCACTCCTGGTTCCGACCAGATAGTCGCTATTTTAGTTCTCCCGTACTCCATATGTTTAATTTTGGTCACTCCAGTGGTTTTGGTCTTCCAAATAATGTGCTTCTTCTTGTCTTTAATTATTTCCTCTATTTCCTCAATATCCCCTGGTCTTTCTTCAGCCAAAC
>NW_027108406.1:3303-5119 GCF_000696795.3 Halyomorpha halys
GAATACCGTCGCCCCGCCCAGCCTGTCTAAAATGTCTTCAAATCTGGGGATTGGATACTTTTCATCAATGGTATTCTCGTTCAGCTTCCTGTAATTTATCAGCACTCTGTACTTTTCAGTAGTTCCACCTGGCGCACTCAATCAAATGCATCAATAATGATTCCCTTTCGTTTTAAGCTTTCGAGTTCCTCCCGGAAGTAGTGACGTAGTGCCTGTGGGTATCTCCTTTTCTTTACATATGTTACCCTCTCATGCTTCAGTGGGATCTCATGGACAGTCTTCCCGGTCGCTCCGAGGATATCCCTTTCTGTAAAAAAAATATCCTGGTATTCCCTCTTGAGTCGCTGTCTCCAGTCCTCTGCTTGATTGATTGCCCCAATTCCTGCATCCTCATTCCTCTGTTGTTGACGACATTTGTAGGTTTTACCTCCTATCTTAATATTCCATTTCCCCTTGCTATTCTTAATCCAAGCACCCACCTTCCCTAGCAGGTCACACCCCACAATTACTTTATATTCCCTCGGCATGGTCTTTACAATATGGACATTCAAGATGGCCTTATTAAATCCCCAATGGTTCAAGCCTATTTCCGCCTCCCCCTCTACCTCACAAGGGTCACCTAAGGTGATTAACCTACTCTGACATACTTGAATCCGGTGTGCTCTCTCTCCACTCCACAACTTCTCCACAGCCTCTCGGCTCATGATAGTACTGGAACTACCAGTGTCTACCAGACACATCAATCCTCCAATCTCTATTATAGGCAAACCGCCGTGTTCTCCTCTCATATGGTTGATCTCCAACGTGCGGCAGCCCTCTGTGGGTACGCTCCTCAGAACTCTCCTCGTATTCTAGCTGCTTCTCCATTTCCTCTCCAAGTCCTCCTCTTGCCTTATTGGCTATCCTCTCGCTCATAGTCCCCTGCTTCAGTTTCTGTTCCTGAGGTCTCGGACATCTCCGTGGATTCAGCTCATGGATCCGTTCGTCCTTCGAGAGATTACCCTTCTCCGTAATCTCTGAGCATTGACCTCTATCGGTTCAGGCACATTTTGCTCCCTCCGTCGATACATATAGGGACACTGTCGAGCTATATGTCCCTCTGTCTCACATTCAAAACATCGGGTGCGGGGACATTATGATACCAGGTGTCCAGTTTTACCACACCCATGGCACTTGCGGTCCTCCCGCCGAACATTGTTTCTGGGTTTAACTGGGCTCCTTCTATTTTCCGTGTTACTAATTCTCTCTCTTCTACCATCTCTTTGGTCCTTCTTCTTCTCTTCAAGGGTTTGGCATGTTTCTTGGCCGATGATATTCCATCCGAGTCCACCCTGGCTCCTCTACTTCCATTTGGGCCTCCACCTCTCTAGCGCTTGTATCAATGAGATCTTGGGCACATTCCACAAATGAGCGGTCTCTTGGCATTCCCTCTTTCTTCTCCAGTCCTTTTTCCAACTGAATCTTCAGTACCGTGGTTAGGAATTGCATTCGACCCTGTACTTGGATCGTCTCAAACATCTCGGTGAATTTGTCTTGAATTCTGTTATAGCGTGCAAGGAGTTCTGCGGCATACTGACCGTATATCCTCCTCTGGGGTCCACCGTCCTCCTCCGAATGCCTTATTTAATCTTTCTTTGATGACCTTCCAGGAGGTCTCTTCATCCGCCTGAATCTGATTAAAGATACTCCTTTTTGCACGGCAGACTACCGTTGCTTTCAGTGTTTTTGCATCCTTGTTGTCCAATGGATCATCCGACATTTTCGCTTCTATTCTCCCTATCAGGCGATCGCCCCCTTTTAAAAAATGATTTAATTC
>NW_027108406.1:5547-5972 GCF_000696795.3 Halyomorpha halys
GTGGAATGTGCTCAAGATCTCATTGATACAACCGCTAGGGAGTTGGAGGCCCAAATGGAAGCAGAGGAGCCAGGTCGGACTCGGCTGGAATATCTTCGGCCAAGAAACATGCCAAACCCCTGGAGAACAAGAGACCAAAGAGATGGAAGAAGAGAAAGAAATAGTAACACGGAAAATACAAGGAGCCAAGTTAAACCCAAAAGCAATGTTCGGCGGGAGGACCGCAAGTGGGTGTGGTAAAACTGGACACCTGGTAGCACAATGTCCCCGCACCCGATGTTTTGAATGTGGGACAGAGGAACATAGAGCTCGATAGTGTCCCTATATGTATCGACGGAGGGAGCAAATTGTGCCTGAACCGATGGAGGTCAATGCTCAGAGATTACGGAGAAGGGTACTCTCTCGAAGGACGAACGGATCCATGA
>NW_027108406.1:13206-21226 GCF_000696795.3 Halyomorpha halys
GTTACAGCCTTAGTCAGCTGTTACTTCTATGTCAGCTGACTGATGAGATCAGCTGATCGCATCCATATAAAGAGATGTATCGAACCCAATAAATATAGCATGTTTGTTACAGCAGTTCACACGTGTTACATCTTATTCCTTCTTCTCTTTTTTGACATTTGACTTTCGTCGATACTTAACTTATATATATATATAAGTTAAACGTTTGTGAGCTTAAAGACTGAAAAAGAGATCAGGGAGATTGAAATGACCAACTTGCTTGTTACTCATAGACTGACTTTTATTTATTTTATTTTATTTATTTTTATTTTTTTTTCTGACCTAGAAAAATTAAAAACAACAAATTAAATACATACAAAAGAAAGAGATAAATGTATATACGCAGGCAAAATAATACATCTTGGTTTGCCAGGGTGGCATTATAAGATAAGCTGCCGGATCCGTTGAAGGCGGTGTCATCGATGATGGCATGAGTTTGCCGTGAGCGTACTAGGAATAGGGAGGGGCTATTCCGGCTGGCGTTGCCTGACTTTTATTGTGTTCCGTACCTCTGTATATATATCTTGGATCAGCTGAACTACTCGATCACCTGATATTGAAATAAAAGCTGACTAAAGCTGTAGTTCCCCCCCCCCACCAATTTACGAACAATCCTCGTAAACTTCAACTATACAATAAATTAATATAAAATACGACAACAATAACTATTTACAATAAAGTATATAAAATAAACAAAAAAAAAGATTGACACTCCTCATAAACTCTATTCCAAAGTAGAAGTAAAGCAAAGCAAAATTAAAATCATGAAACAGATTTAATAGTAACTTTATTCAAAAGAATAATAAGACAGGCATATTTAATAGAATAATAATAGATATTATTAATCTAGATTTAAAACAATGTTTTTGGTTAAATAATGATATGATAAATAGTTTTAAAAATAAAATGAGCAGTTTTAAATTACAATATCCCCAATACAAAGAAAGGATTGAGGAGTTCTTTACAAAATGGAGATTTGATCTTTTAAATAGATATAAGTTGTGTTTAACAAAGAAAATAAACAAAATAATAAAAGTTAAAATTAATAAACCGTATAATACGGAGTACTTAAAAAAGGATCTAAACAAAACATTTATCTCTAGCAATAATATTCCTGAAAAATTTAAATTCTCTGAAAATAATAGTAATAAAGAAATAATCAATAAATATGAAGACCTATATAAGATGAATTTGGTGGAAAATTTAACAAATACAAATATTCCAAATAATATTATAAATGTTCTAAGTCTAGGGGATAACGTTAACATATTTCCAAAAGACATAAGAAAGGACGAAATCATATTGATAACAGATGTAGAAATAGTTCTTAGAAACATGGAGACATGTGAAAATCACAAAAATAGTCTAAGGAACAATATAATAAGAAAAATAGGTAACTATATAGATAAAAATTGGAGGAATAATAATAAAGAAAATAAACTATTAGAATTATGGCAAAATGATATAAAATCTCTTTTGCAATTTAAAAAGAAAAATCCAGACTTATGGATCATAAAATCTGATAAAACAAAAAGGGTGGCTATAATGAAAAAAGAAGATTATAAATTGAAAATGGAAAACATCCTAAATGAAGATAATACACATAGAAGGTTGAGAATAGACCCTTTATCAGAAATAAATAAAACTGTAATAAATTATGTAGAAAAACTAAATAAGAATAAATATATTAATGAAAAAATTAAAAAAAAAAATTAATTAACAAACATTGCCACCATCCAAGAATGTTTGGATTAATAAAATTGCACAAAGCAGATAAACCTTTAAGACCAATTGTAAATGGTATAAATGGGCCAATTTATAATTTACAAAAATTTTTTAAAAATAGTTTCAAATATGTATATAAGGATGAAAATATAGATGTTAAAAATGTAATAGAGGTAAAAAAAAAACTGAAATCAATAAAGATAGAAAATGATGACATATTGGTGAGTTATGATGCGGTGTCATTATTTACAAATATTCCTCTGAAAGTAGTTTATAATATCATAGAAGAAAGATGGGAAGAAATTGAAAAAGATACTGGAATAAAGAACAAAAAATTATTTTTGGACGAGATTAAATTGTGTTGCAAAAATGGGATATTTAAATATAATGGTGAGATCTACCGCCAAAATAAGGGCCTTCCGATGGGTGGACTACTGAGTATCTATTTATCTGGTTTAGTAATGAATGACTTGATAACAAAAGCAATTGAAAAATCAGGTATAAAATTTAAGAGGTTATTTAAATATGTTGATGACATTTTCTGCGTTATAAAAGAGACAGATAAAGATAAGATGCTTGAATATTTAAATGATTATCATGAGAGATTAAAATTTACAATGGAAATAGAAAAAGAACGCAAGTTAAGATTCCTGGACATGTTAATAATGAGACAAGGAAATACATTATTAAAAAAATGGACTAAAAAGGAAACATTGAGTAATATAATTTTAAATTATTTATCTTGTGATCCAATTCACATGAAATACAATGTTATTAATAACTTTTTTAATAAGGCAATAAAAATAACGGATGAAATTAGATTGATGAAAATAAAGGAAAAATTATTTAATATGTTTCAAGAAAACTTTTATCCTAAAAGAATAATAAGGAAAATATGGGAATTAAATATCAAAAAATCCCAAATAAAAGAAAGTGACAAAAATAAAAATAAAAATGAAAATGTAATAAGGCAAATAAGCAATACTATAGGTGTGATTATATAAAAGGATTGTCAGAAGGAATAAAAAGGTCCTTTAAAGATTATGATATGGAAGATATATCATTAAGTTTCAAACCAAACAATAAATTAAAAATTGTTTATAGCAGAACAAAGGACCCAATAGACAGTAAATATCAATCGGGATTAGTATATGAAATTCCATGCATTAATTATCCAGCCATATATATTGGTGAAACAAAACAATATATAAAAGACAGGATGTATCAACATGGAAATGATGTAAAGAATATGGAAAAGGAACCCAAAAAAACAGCATTGGTTCAACATGTTGCTCAAAATAAGCATAAATTTGATTTTGAAAATGTCCAAGTCATTTATAAAGAAAATAATAATTTTAGAAGAAAGATATTAGAATCGATTTAAATCTCAGAAAATATAAATTATACTGTCAATTTCAAATCAGATTATAAGGGGATGAACCACCATTATTCGGAAATTTTAAGCAAAATAAATATGTAATTATTATATACAAAAAAGATGATTAAAAAAAAATGTTCAAATCCTTAAATTGTACAAATGTATATATGGAATAAATCTGCACTAATAAAAGTATGAAGAGATGAGTAAATATGTTAAAAAATAAGATATAAAATAAAAGGGAAAAAAAGGGGGGTATATGTATGTTTAAGAAAAATACACGTAAAATAAGAATAAATTAATTATGGATTTTAAATATATTAAAAAATGTTTGTGTTATAAGCAGAATAACTAGTAATGAATGGAACGGGAGAATTTCATCTGACGGGGGGGAGGGAATTTGATAATGCCTCGATTAGGAATAAATGAAGCATTTGGGGGTGGACTGCCATATTAACACTGCGGGTAATCCAAAAGTAGATGGGAGGGGGTTGAGAAACTTCACAGCACCCTAAGTTATCACCTGAGGGTTTACCATGCGAACAAAGGGTTGGAGCCGGAAGACGCGATGATAAGGGCAGTGGCCGCGTACAACCACTTAATCCACACCACTACGAGTTTTTTACCGTTCGAAGTTTTATTTGGCCTTTAAGGCCGTCGCAGGAATTTTATGGACACAGCGAAAGCGGAGGGGGAAATCGTTAATCACGGGAAGACCATGCGAAAGTTATGGGAAAAAGCGAGAGAGCGGATCGAACGGGAGAAACAGCGGCGAGTTGCGCGACAAAATTTGGATCTCCGTGATGTGCCGGGAGACATTCAATTTTTTAAAAAAATTTATAAGGCCATTTTCTTTTCAGACGCCTCGAAGGATTGTCCGGAATAAAAGGGGGAGGAAGATTAGAAACTATGGGTTTGAGTGGTTAGGGAGTTTGTAATGAAAGGATTGATATCTGGTTCGGGGTAGATCGGTTAAAAATGGAACATTAAGGTCTTTGTGGGTGATTTTCTTTGTGACAAAGTAGGATTTTTAGGAAGGATTTTGGATTGTAAGGATTGGATACGAGAGGAATTAGAAGGTTTAGTGGAGCTCAACACCGTATGTCCAGATAGACCTTATAATTGTCATGTAAATCAGTCTTTTATAATGAATTGGAAGTTTGGACCGTTTGTCTAGTAAGTGCTGTAATAGTCGAAATCGACGTGCAGTTTCCTGTCTTTTCAATATTATGTGAGGATTCCAGGTTAGTCGTTTGTCCAGATGTAGTCCAAGGTAGCGGATCTGTTCAACAGGAGTAAGGGCAAAATTATTGAGGTATACTGTAAGGCAGTCAGTAGGTTTACGACGTAGGGTAAAGGTAATTTGATAGGATTTGTTGGAATTTATTTTAATCCTCCAATTACGACACCATTCTTCGAGGGCTGTGATATGGGATTGAAGAGTTTGTGATGCAATTAAAGGGTTATTATTAACAGCGAGCACACATGTGTCATCGGCTTACGTGGTGAGGATAGTGTTAGGATTGGTTGGGATGTCTGCTGTATAGATTGTGTAGAGGATGGGACCGAGGAAACTACCCTGAGGAACACCAGCGGACTGAAAAAAGAGGGATGAATAGGAACCATTGGAGATTACTTTAAACAATCTTTCAGTGAGAAAGGAACGAATAATGAAAAAGTACGTAGGAGGTAGGAATTTACGGAGTTTGTAAAGCAGTCCCGGGTGCCAGACTCAATCAAAAGCCTGTTCTACATCGAAAAAGACTCCCACGCAGTACATTCCGTGCTCTAAAGAAGGCGAGACAACATCCACTACACGATGACATTGCTGGATAGTGGAATGAGAGGTTCGGAATCCAAATTGGTGGTCTGGTATTATATTATTGGAATCAAGGATGGGGTATAAGCGTTTCAAAATGATTTTTTTGAGGATTTTAGCCCATGATAGGTAATAGAGAGATAGGAGGGTAGGAGGATGAGTATTCTGCTGGCTAATGAGGTTTGGGTATCATTTTGACGATAGATAATTTCCATGGGTCAGGGAAATATGTGGAACGGAGAACGGCGTTATATATGTAGGTGAGGAGTAGGATGGCTTTTCTAGGAAGAAGTTTTAGGATATGGGATGTTAGGGCATATCCAGGAGCTTTGCGGTTAGATAATCTCTGAATGATACCGGATATTTCTGATGGCTGAAATGCTTTAGGTGAAGGGGTCATTTGGAGTGGAATATTTAGTTATGCTTCAATACATTCAAGATGAATTGGGTTAAGGATATCAGGATGCGGAATAAAGGTTTTAGAAAGGTGTTGTCCGAATATTTGCGATTTTTCTTCGGCAGTTCTGGTCCAGCTTTGGGACTAATTTCTAATTTCTACTTTAAGTTTGTTAGTCAATTTGGTGTAATATGTTTTGTCAGTTGGAAATCCGGTCCAACAAAACACTTCGATCTTGCTCTGGGTTTTCCCCTTAATACGATACGTAAATGCTGTGGCAGGTTATTTTGCTTCTTGTTATTAATTCTATTAGTCGAAGTATTGTCAGTTATGCTTGTTCTTATTGTTGATGTGAGTTTTTCAATAGCTTCGTCAATGTCTTGTTTTGTCTTCAGTCGAATGCTTAAGTCTAGTTTAGTTTCCAGGTCACATTTAAATTTATTCCAGTCAACTCAATGATCAATGAAGGAGTGGAAGGCTTAGGTACGAAGCTTGAATGTAAAAACAAAACTGGACAATAATCCGTTGAAAGGTCGTCCAGGGATTCAACAATGGCTTGGGAGGGAGAAATCTGGGAGATGATAAATATGTCAAGGATATCAGGGCGCTTTTTGAGGGATGTAGGCCAATAAGTTGGATTTTCGGAAGAGAGAATGGAATAGCTGTTGGAGGTGGAAACACGGGATAGGATGTTATCACGGGAGTTCAATGTGCGGCATCCCCATCGTTGGTGTTAGCATTGTAGTCTCCTCCAGCAATGAAGCGCGGTACGAGGGTTCGGACAAAGGAAACAAGGAGGTTATAAGAAAAGTTATTACCAGGAGGACAGTATATAGCTGAAAAGGTAACATGGAAAGGGGTGTTTGAAATGATAATCGAGGTTGATTGGATAGCATCAATTGGATTGGAAGGAATAAGTGAATGGGGTAAGGATTTGTGGATAAGGATGCAAGATCAGGCATGGGAAGTGTTGTCTGGGTGGTCTGATCTATAAGTGATGTAATTACGTATGTAAAAGTGTGTCCTTTGCGTGAAATGAGTTTCAGTCAGTATGGCTATATCAATGTGTTAATCATGTAGGAATAAGTCGAGTTCGTCACGGTGATTTTGTAGGCCATTAGCATTCCATAACACGACAGCTAGGGGCTTTGTGCTCATTGTGGGAAATTAAGTGGGATTTATGGTAGTATTCTTGTGAGAAGGTTAATGAGAGGTTTGATAGTCTCTTGAAGATCTTTCAGGAATTATTTGAGGATGGAAGTTATATCCATTGTAGTTTGGTTATAAGGATATGGATCAGGAGCTTGGGATGGATAGTCTGTGTGACTGGAAGTACTGAGTGAGGGCTGGGCTAGTCGTGATATATGCGGAGCTGGGGTATGATGAGCTGTTGTTTGAACTGGGTATGGGTGTGGTGGAGGTAATTTTACCCGTAAGGGTAGATGACGGAAAGGATATTGATGACGTGGAGGTTGAGGTTAAGAATGAGAGGCCAGGGGCTGAGGTTGAGAAGCCTGAGGCGCCTGACGTCGAGCCTGGTTTTTTTTTATTGTAATCTCGGAGTAAGTCTGGGATGTGTATTGAGATCTATCTGGAGTTTTTGAAGTAGACGGCTGCGATTCGGTGATGTGAGGTACGAGGTGGCAGAGTACGAGTTTGTTCCGAGCTTTTTGATGTCATGAAGTGTGACCTCACCTTCTTCAAATTTTTGTCGATTTCACAACCTCTGTAGGTTGCTAAGTGGTTTTTTGACAGAGAGCGCATTTTGCCGGTTCTTCCCGTGGTTTTTGGCAGGTTGCAGTTGCGTGAGGACCAGCACCCTTCATGCACGGTTTTATATCGTAGGAGAGGATCCAAAACGGGGACAAAGAATCCCTACACTATGAGGGGCCATTCTGGGTGATTACAATCTGGGAACACAATGTAGTAACAATAGAAACATGCAGGACCGAAGAAAAAGCGTACGGTTCACGTCGAACAATTAAGTTTCCCAGCGACGGTTACCCCTTAGGCGCCTGGAGTGTATTCTCACCAAAAATGAAACAGGTTGTTTTCGTGTGTGTGTGTGTTTTTTTTTTCTTTCTCTTTTTCTCAATTGTGTAAAATAGAGAACTGTGCAAAGTGAAGAAGCTATGAGAGCCTTGGAAATAGAAGTAGTTATGTTTTCTGTGTATTTTTACTTTTTATAATCATGAGAGATAGTTGACCGTGGATAACGTATACGAGGAGAAGAAGGTTGGGGGGTGCGGTCAAAATAAAACACAAATAAGTTGAAATAAATTATTTAATTGTGCCAACTTTTCGGCCAGAATTTCTAACCTTCCTCAGGGCTGTTCGCTTGAAATCAACCCACCAAGTCTTTTTTTTATGTCTGAGCAGTCATTAGAAGAAGTGTATTTGATTTTTTTTTTTGGTTTATTTTAAGTTTACGAGAAGTTGTTCGTAAACTGGCAGGAGGAGTTATATTCAGAGTACAGGTATTACTAAGATTATAATCCTAAGACTCCCCCTATCAACAATGGCAGAATGTATATGTATATATAGGATTAAGGACAAAATAAATCAGTATATTCATTCTTTCCATACCAGTGATGCGGCGAGAGGGATGCGCTGGGATCTCTTGAGCTCTGCTCTACCCCTCACACGTGGGGGATAGAGTGGG
>NW_027108406.1:25081-37197 GCF_000696795.3 Halyomorpha halys
AAGCAAAATGTCAATAAAGAGAAGAAGGAATAAGATGTAACACGTTTGAACTGCTGTAACATACTGGCTTTATTGGGTTCAGCACATCTTTATATATACACATGATCAGCTGATCTCCTCAGTCAGCTGACATCGAAGTACCAGCTGACTGTAACTTTTATGTATATGTAGATGTATGTGTGTGTTCTTCAAAAGACACGGATAGGCCCGTACCTATCCGTGTTTGGGATTTTTACCCACTAAAACCACCACCCTTCACCTGTTCATTCCTCTCTACGGGACCGCCGCTAGCCATTACTTCATTTGGCATAAGGAGTGACAAAAATATGCTACTTTAGCAGATTTGGCGCTGATAAACTCCGCGTGAACATTAAAGCGGAGACGTGCATCTATCATGACTCCTAGGTTTTTAAGCAAGACTGGGAACAAAATTTCGTGCCTACCAACCGTGACAGTGATGGACTTAGTCTGCTTCCTGCTAGTTAGTAGCAGAACCTCAGTCTTGTGATCTGTAGTTGTAGGCCTACCGACGATAGCCAACCTCGAACCGTAGCAACAGCCTGGTTAGCGATGAGGGTAACTTCTTCTAAGTACTTCACCGCCACAACTGCAACGTCATCTTCGAATCACACAACTGTGGCTCCCTTCGGCAATGTCAATTTGAAGATAGCATCGTACATAACGTTCCACAGAAGAGGCCATAATACCGAGCCCTGTGGGAGACCACCAGTCACCACATATCTTCTTTGGCCAATGTCTGAATAGTAAAACAGAACTTTATCTTTGAAGTAGTCTGTAATAACTCTCATAAGATAGGCTGGTACCGCCATAGTCCGTAGGGCATCTATTATACAGGTCCATCTAGCTGTGTTAAAGGCATTCTTAACGTCTAGCGTGATGATTGCTGCATAACACTTAGCACCTCTCCTCCACTTTGGTCCTGCAATTGCTGTGCGGGCCATCTAGACTACCAATCCAACAGCATCTATCGTGGATCTCTCTTTACGAAATCCGAATTGAGCACGCGAGAGGCCATTAACTGCCTCCGTGAACTCTTGTAGCCTGAGGGAAAGGATTTTCTCAAATGCCTTACCCATAGTATCCAATAAGCAAATTGGACGATAGGTTGACGGGTCTTCCAGTCTTCCCTTACTCTTTGAAAAATGTACGAGGCGCTGTCTCTTCCAAGGTTTCGGAATGGAGCCTTCATGAATGTACGAAATGAAGAGATCGATAAAAAGATCCGGCCGTTTCCTGAGAGCCACCTTCAGAGCTACATTAGAAATTCCGTCCAATCCTGGTGCCTTGCCATGTTGTAGGTCCGAGGCGATATCCTCTAACTCTTCCTGCGTGATTCGTGGAAAATCCGTTGTATATGCATTGTCTATACATTCAGTAGTATTCGCTTGTTCAGGGAATAGTGTTCTGACTATACTGTCTACAATATTTGGTCTCGTGGGGACCTGGATCGTGCCTTTACTTAGTTTCTTGTGTGCTATTTTGTAAGGTCCCCATGGGTCTGCATCCACCTCATCACAGAGTTCTCTCCAGCACCGTCGTTTGCTTTCTGTAATGGCTTGTCGGAGGTTCCTTCTAGTTCTCTTGAACTCTTCTTGAAGCACAGAAAACTCCGGTAAATGTCTCGTTCGCTGGTAACGTCTTCTTGCTTGGTTGCAACACACTGAGGAATAATGTTTGCCAGGCTTTGAACGGGTCATAGCTGCATCACAAGCCCCAGATATAAAAGAGGTCAGTATACACGCCTTTTCCTCAGCTGACCCTTTCCATTCACATTCATCCTCGAGCATTAAAGCGAACGAGGCGCCATCGAAAGTCTTCGTGTTCCAGCCGTTGGTTCTCCACCGACAACTCTTCTTTCTTGTAGGCGTATCAAGGGTAATCAATATAGCCTGGTGATCACTGTTTGTATAAAATCCACAAACCTCCCAAGTAGCGATCCAATGCATGCGTTTACTGACAAACGTCATATCAATGATTGATGATCTTTCTGCTCTTGCAAACGTCGGATTTGTTCCGGTGTTCATAAGGATCATATCATTTAGTTGTGCGAAAGCTTCCAGGAGAACTTCACCTCGACGATTTGTTATTCTACTTCCCCATTCCGTTGCCGATGCGTTGAAATCACCAGCTATGATAGTTGGATTATGGCAACTAGCCTCTAAGACAATGCGATCCAATAAATTCTCAAAGTCTTCCATTGAGATGCTGGGATAGCCGTAGCAGCTAAAGATGTACACGTTATTGATCTTTGCCCATACGAAGCCGGAGTGCGATGTAGTATTCACTTCCTCAATACCTTGGTGAATTACAGGCCCAAATAGCAGTTTTACCACTGACATCATATACCCACGAGTTGTCATCTAGATTCTTATATTCTTTGCAGAGTATAGCGACGCCGATGTGCTGTTCCCGTACCGTTTGGTAAAGGAGATCCTGTGCAGGTTTTCAATGGTTCAAATTCAACTGGAGTAATCTACGATGTTGATTGATTTGCGTCATGGTTTTCAATGCCGAGCGGAAAGCTGAGCACTTACTACTTCCACTGGGATGGTCAGCATCTCCATTTCTCGCACATAATGCGCATTGAGGTTTCTGGTTACAATCACTAGCTTTGTGACCTGCTGTTTCGACATAGGGAAGTTCTATCCTTTCCGACACAATTCCGAGCTATGTGCCCACATTCCCAGCAACGGAAACACTTTGGAACTCTGAGTATTTCCCGTATACGGTTAACCACCAGTCCTACTCGGACCTTTCCTTGAGCCATAATCTTCCTAGCCTGGAGAATCGGAAGTGAAATTACCGCCGTTTGCGTACCACCATAGGCTTTTCGGATGGACTTTACCGCTTTGATGGGCATTGAATCTCAGTCAGCTGTTACTGCGATATCAGCGGACTGCCCCTATTAGCTGATCAATGTATATACATATGCGGACAGAGTCTGCCAATGAAGTTAGTTGTGAATAAGCTATTTAGCGTGTTGTTTCGATTACCCCTTTTTCTTTTTGTATCATTTCGATCTGGAAAAGTCTTAACTGGTACCGAAACCAGGAAACTTTGGATACCGGAACAATTTTTATTCTAAAGAAAAATTGTTTTTATTTTTTTTCTTTGATTCATAGGAGGTAACGGAATAGTGAGAGCAGCAGCCCTAAACATCATAATGGTCATAATTTCACCAACCCACTTCCAGCTACAGCCAATTCCAAGCAGCAGTCAACCCCGAGATGGAGCCATTACCAGAAGTCTCTTTAGCGCAAGCTCATGCCACGACGCTAGAGTGGATTAAGGTCCGAACGGTAACAACCCAGGACCTGAGGAAGGCGGTGTCGGACTTAACGAAATTCACAGGATAGACCGGAGCATTAAATGACTTTTTAAAATGAGGCGATCAGCTAATAAGCCGAATTGAACCGAAGACAGCCGAACACCTGCTCGACAGTGTGGATGCTGATGCGTTAGGAGCAGCAGTTGTCTGCAGGAAGAAAAGAAGTATCCTCACTCATATTCAAGCGGATGAGGGAACACCCTGGAGCGTGATGAAGGCGAGACTGAAGAAGGCATTTGAAAGAAGGCGTTGGAGCCCTGAAGAGGACATATTTATGATGATTAGGGAGACGAAGAAACCAAGACAGTCTAAAGGGCAGTATGCCTCGGATCTCCTAGCACACCTCAATAGAATCAGTGAAATGATGGAGACAATCCAGGTTCAGGGTCGGATGCAATTCCTATCCAATCTACTAAAGATTCATTTGGCAAAAGAGCTAGGAAAGAAGGAGAGAATGCCGAGAGAGCGCTCCTTCGTCGAGTGCGCGCAGGAATTAATTGATGCCAGCGCCAGAGAGGAAGAGTCACGTATGGAAATAGAAGAAAGCAAATGGACGAGAGTTGCTTATAATCGACCGAGGACTAATCCAGTTCCATGAAAGAAGGAATGAATACCGTCATAGTGGGAAGGAACGAGTAGCTATCACCGAAAGGAGGCAGATAAAATCAAGAAGCAGCGGGCGCTATGAGGACAGAAAATGTCATGGGTGCTGGAAAGTGGGACACTTAGTGGTCCACTGCTTACGCGCAAGGTCTTTTGAATGTGGAAATGTGGAGCACATAGCCAAACAGTCCCCATACATGTACCGAAGAAGAGATGTAGGCCCGGGTGAACCAATGGAGATCAACTCCCAACGGATACCTAGAACCAACCGGAGGTTGTGTAGACCATCTGGTGAATCGACGGAAACATCAACTTAAGGAGATATATTGGAAAAAGGAGGATGGAAACAAAGAAACATAGGTGAAAGTAGACAGGGAACTGGAGAGAGGAAAATGCAAGATGATGATATCTTTGTTAAAGGAGGGGGACGGTCCATGAGACCTCACTAAAACAAGACAAAGAGATATACGTGAAAGAGAGGAGATATCCGCAGGCGCAACGTACCCAAATCCGGGAAGTGCTTCAAAGTTTAAAACACCAAGGAATAATTATTTAATAACAGAACTTCCCCGTACGATAGTCCGTTATGGGTAGTGAAAAAGAAGAGCGTGCCTGGTGAAACTACCGAAAATTATAGGGTGGTAATAAATTATAAGAAGCTGAACGAGAATACCGGAGATGAGAAGCATCCGATCCCCAGATTTGAAGACATTTTGGACATGCTGAGCGGAGCTACGGTATTCAACACTCTGGACTTGAATGCAAGATATCATCAAATAAAAATGCTCCCTAAGGATCAACACATTTGAGAGGGGCCATTACGAGTTTACAAGGATGCCGTTTGGTCTCAAAAACGCCCCCATAACCTTTCAGCACCTGATAGACGGTTTTCCGAGAGTTATTGACAAATCTGTCAGTCAGAACTAATAATAATAATACTTTATTTATTCTAGGACGAGCCCCTTTAGAATAATTCAGAGAAATCAGCAGATGAGAGCTGAGGAGCCTGAGTTACTTAAACAAAACTACAACCAAATATAAATAGTCATTATAAAAACAATGATTATAAGTTACTTTCTTATTTTAATGAGTTGAGCAATAAAAAAAAATGAATAAATAAGAAAAAAGAAAATAAAAAAAGAAAACGATGTAAAAATAATTAATAATGATGTAGTAGTTTATATACATATTTACAATTATATTGATTAACAATTTTATGAAGTCTGGGTGGATAAGAAATTATTGAACAGATGGGATTTAAAAGTAGGGAGAGTATTGGAGCGACGGATGTTGGAAGGGATGGAGTTTCATAAGGATGAGGATCGGATAATGAACGATCTAGCGAAGGCAGCGGTTTGGTTGGCCCCTGTGTATAAATCTGAAGACCGGGAGCGGGTATTGTGGGAGCGAATAGAGGATTGAAGGAGCTCGTATGAAGATGTATGAAGGACGACGGGAATGGATGACTTGGAAGATGAAGGATGCCAGGAAATACTTACGGTAGGAAGGATAGAGTCGCTTCAACTCGGCATAAAAACGGGAAACAGAGGCGTTCCTTGGGATCCCAAAGATGAATCGTACACAGCAATTTATCAAACGTTTTAATTTTTCCTCGAGATCCCCAAAGACGCCCCCATATACCGTACAGCAATATTTAAAGTGGGGAAATATTAGAGAAGTGACTAGGAGCCTACGAGTTTCAAGCTGAAATATGTGGCGGAGGTAATTTAGACGTTTTAAGGTGGAAAAGGTACGGTGGGAGATATTGGATACATGGTTTTCCAGAAAAGCGTTTGATCAAAAGTTATTCCCAGGTTTGAAAGTGGGGCAAAATTTGATAGGATTATTATGTAGGAGCCGTGTTGGAATATTAGGAACAGTTTTAAGGAGGTGATAGGAACCTATTAAGATTTCCTTCGTCATCTCCACATTTTGCTTCAACTTGTAAGCTCTCACCCCAAATAACAAATCCCATCCAAGTCTTCTTGAAGTTTCTCTGTGGCTGGTAATAGGTCAGAAGGCGGGAAGGGCAGGTATATTTGAAAATCATCCGCATAGATGTGGTATTGGGAGTGATGGATCTGGAGGGGAAGGTCATTAATGTAAATTGCAAACAAAGTAGGAGATAGAGAGGAACCTTGAGGAACACCACAAGACAGGGGGAGGTTCTTAGATGGAGGTTGACCTGGGACTACTACATACTGGGACGACTTTGAGAGAAAGGATTTGAACCAAGACAGGGCACTGTTGGATAGAGAAAGATTACGCAATTTAGTAAAGAGGATGTTATGGTCAACAGAGTCAAACGCGTTTTGGTGTTTAATGGAGTTTTGGAGGTCATAGGGTATTTTAAGGAGAGCGTATTGCGTTGAATAGCCAGATCGAAAGCCAGATTGGAAAGGGTTGATAGGGGAACGTTCATCTAGGAAGTTGGAGAGTTGATTTTGGACAAGGCGTTCTAACGGTTTTGAAAGGTTAGATTAGAGAGAAATAATTTAGTTTATCAGCGATTCTGTTGTAGCTTGTCAGGAGTCCCTTGGCATACTGCCCATTAGATTGTCTCGGTTTCTTGATCTCACTTATCATCATAAATATTTCCTGTTTGGGGCCCACCGTCCGCCTCCAAATACCTTCTTCAATCTCCCCTTGATCACGCTTCAGAGTGTCTCCCCATCAGCTTGAATTGGATTGAGGATACTTCTTTTCACCCTGCAGACAACTGCTACCCTTAATGCCTTAGCATCCTCACTGTCGAGCAGGTTTTAAGCTGTCTTCGCATCAGAAGAAATGCACTTGGAAAGAGTAGAGCGCAAAGATTGACGAAAAGAAACTATTCAAAAAGGAAGAAGCCCTAAGAGATTGGAGCAAATGAGAGCGGTCATGAAAATATCTATTGTGGTAACAATTAATATGTTACCTTTTGGGCAACCAAATAGGATGTTTGCCGCTTTCAGATAGATCCGAATTGAAAAGCGACTACCGACTCTAATAAATCCTTCCTGTGCAATAAAAGGACGAAGAACAGCAAACTACTTAAGCAAATTTCTGCCTGATTTGAAACAATTAAAAACATCAGGAAACCTTTCTCTTTGAACAATTGAACAAATTTTGCTTTAGGCTGAATTGATTTCAGAAATATTAAGATAGCTAGACATATTTCATTTGTCTGGAGGCAGGCAACAACTTCTAATAAATCTCAAAATCCAAGGCTAAGTACGAGAGGTTGTGTCCAAGAAGAAATTAAAAAAAAAATCTGAATCTACAAAAGGCTTAACAACAGCCAGGCTTTCAAAATTAATATTTTAAGTTCATCACAAAAGTCTAGTTCAGTTGAGCCGCCCCTAGGTGACTCCTACAGACCAAGAATTGTGATGCCCAGAAAGCCAATTAGGCGCTTCAAAGTTTACGAGATACCAATTCTAAAGGTAAGCGACCTTATGATGCCACAATGGCAGGATTTGAAGCCGAACTAACATAAGGCCAATATTCAGGCTTTGTGAGCTCCTGTATGTGAGAAATGCGATTAATAGCAAAAGTTTAAAAAAAAATGTGATGAGCTATTAATCCAAGCCAAAGCCAAGAAGAGAAACAAAGACATTCAAAAATTTGTATTTCTTTAGCAAGAAGTCCAAGAACATAATTGAAATTTTGAGCAAGCAGGTAGGCTCCGCATAGCTCTAATTTAGGCAAGGTAAATACGTATTTTGGAAAATATTAGATGAATGATATACGATATATGTCATTAGAAACTTCTGTGCACACATAAATAACAGAGGCATAGCTCCTTTCAGAGCTGTCACAGAAACCAACTAGGCGATGCAGTCCACACTATTAATAGCAGGGGCGATCAATCACGCATAAAAACGTTTTCCTATAAAACAATAGGAGAAATCCACCCACAGGGATCGTAAATCTGAGCTTGCTTCAATAACACTGATCTCTTAGAAAATCTGTTTAAGCTTAAGCCTTCAATTTTAAATATAAAAAAAATCTGTCTAGACTGGGATACCAAGAAATACCCAAATTCCGACCAAAGAGGCAAGCTGAGAGAAAACCTTTTGATTTTCAGGCAAGTCAAAAGCGCAGAATGGTTACTAGACCATTTAGGAAGCGTGATATAGTAGAACATAATGTGGGCACAATGCCATCGGCTGGAATCAAATGCTCGGCATCAAACTATCCGTAAATGCAATTTTTATATTTAGCAGAAAACAAAAGATTTTTTATAAATCGTTTTTCCAACAGGTATAAGTAGAATTGCATTAACCACTAAAATGTTTGTGTGTACTCAAAAAATGTGGACAAGAAAACTTTGAGTGCCTCCCCCTACAAAATATGCATACGAATTTAGTATCTGCTAATGCAGTAAGGAAAGAAGACAAATTCTTCTTTTGAGCAGAAACAGTTGGTTTAGACAATTCAGAATTTTTATGAATAATCTATTCATTTAGAACTGCAATTTCAGCTGTTAAAACACCAGGTTTAGCCTTTTCTAGAATGGAAGCGAAAACATCCTTCATTGTTCATTCGTGAAATAAAACATGAACAACCATGTCGAATAATAGCACAACAACCATAATTTAGCATATGCTGAGGAGTATATTTATTTGGATCAGTTAATGTCATTCACGGATAGAGGAGCAAAGGAGGTCCAGAGGAGATTAACATTCGGCTGGAATAAGTAATGGTCCCTCAGGCATATAATGAAAGGAAACAATAAGTATTTACCTTAAAAGGCAGGTCTTTGACAGTTGTATTAGCTCAGTGGTCCCTGACTATAGCTCAGAAGAAGACAATACTGGTGTGACAAAATAATATTGGAAGAAGTATTGTGAATGTGAGGAAAAGGGACAAAAAATGCTTGGATCCAAAAAAGAAACGGGACTCACTGGCACACTGAAGATGACAAGATTAAGCAAATGGGCTGGGCATCTCTTTCGGTGCGAAGATGACAGATGGTCAGAAATTGACACAGAGTGGACTCCATACGACCTTCAAAGAAAAAGAGTATGTCAAAAGAAAAGATGGTGACCGAACGATGTGTTCAAGAGAATGGTAGAGAGCTGCTAGGGACAGGATTGTCTGGAAGGAGAAGTAGAAAGAGCTCGCTTGCCAATAGGGTTGGTCACCCCGAGAAGTCCTCACTAATACTCCCCAAAGGGAAGGCCTATGCAGGAAAGGATGCAAAAAGATGGAAAGAAAAGCTTTTTTTTCTATCTTCTATGAATGTGAATTTATATTTATATTGTATTTTGTATAATTTCAATTTTTTCATAAAGAAAATGACATTATTGACTTTTTTTATCATGAAAAATCGATGATTACATCGTAATATATTTGATATGTAATAGGTATGATTGAGAATATATCAATAATATGTAAACTTATTGTGAAAAATAATAGTTCAATAACAGCAAAGTAGTGCTCACATACGCCCCATAGCTTGCAAAATAATCTGGAAACAAACCCTGCACAATAACTGAAAAAAATGAGGGATGTGGCAATTTTAATGAAATATAATTCTTTTAATGTAAATTTTATCAAGATTACGTAAAAGACAATTAGTTCCCTACAAAAGAAAAAAAATCAAACCATTATTTGATGATTTTTATTAGCTGAAATTAGCATTAGCTGAAAGGTTGAGCACATGTTGTGTATTCTTTGAACACATTTCATACTTCACTATCTTTTGTATCAACATTACAATTTAAACCTACAAGGATTATTAAGATCGAGTGGAACTTGATATAGTTGATAAAAAGAAATTGGCTGATTAAAAAGGTATTGATGTGGTTTGAGTGATTCACAAATTTAAGGGAATTGAAGTAAGTGGAGATATCGATTAATTTACAAATATTATCAGATCCACAAAGTATATAAAAAATATCTTTCTGCTCGGCCTGTTTCTAAGAACTCCTGTATGGGTTAGTTGGTTTTTTTACTTCAACTTTCATATATATAGATTATATAATAAGGGAAAGCATTGTGATGTTCAAAATTTTTAACTAAAGTTTTTGACGGAAATACATGTTTTGTGATCCCCTGAGTCCTAATAACCAAATACCACAAAATTGTGTGTGTATTTTTTATTTAATTTTTTTTACGAGGGTCGGTGAAAATCTTCAAAAGATCTATCCGTGAGTGGGATTTTTATCTACTAAAACCGCCACCTTACACCTGTTTATTCCTCTCTACGGGACCGTCGCTAGTCATTACTCCATGGAGGGAAATGGCTGAGTGCCGCCTAGTTTTCTTGGCATGGTTTTCACGTTCCCATGCTAGTCACGTCTTCTAGCCCTCTCTTCCTCTTTCAACCTCTTGAGGACTACTGTGGTGAATCTCTTCACTGCATTCCAATGCAAAGCGAATGTAAGTGAAAAACACGTGATCCTCTGTTTCCTCGACAGTCTGACATCCTGGCCATTCTGTGGTGTTGTCCAGTTTGAATTGGTACTGGTAAGCTCTAAAGCATCCATGTCTGGTCAACAATTTCGTTACGTAAAAATTCACCTCACCATGCTGGCTACCATACCACAAGCCCATAGTGCGAGCCCACCTCCCCGAATCTGCAGGCTTCCAGCGCTGCTGCCACTGATCGATGGTAAACGTGAGTACGTGAGTGCGTGCGTGCGTGTGTGCGTGTGAGTGTGCGTATGCGTGTGTGTCTGTGTGTGAACAGTCTACCTAAAAGATGAACAGTTGTATGAAACTGAAATTACATATTTAAAGCAGGTGTATAGTCTGGGGACAGAAATCTGTTTGATGAAGTCAATCGAGCCAAAGTGTCCTTGTATAGAATCGATTTTTCACATGTTTTTTTAGTTTAATTAGATTTTAAGGAAGGATTTAAAAAAAAATCTCTATCTATAGTACCTTAAATTTTGTTTATTTGTTAATTATGTTGATAATTAATCATTTCACATTTTTATTATTAGTGGAAACGGATTAATATTAACTATGAAAGAATTCTATAATTAACTTAAGGAGATATAAAAATTTTTTTTAGGATAAAAAATATTTTGGGAAATAAGAGTTGTAATATATACGTGCTATATTCTTTTGGAAAGCTAAATATTTTATAAAATATAATATTTGACATAAAAAGTCAAAGAATGTAGTGGAGAAATAAAAATAAAACACTTAAATAAAAGATCTGTTCTAACACGAGTGTGACTGGCAGGGGGAGTTTTTCGATTTCACCAGTCTAATATCGTTGTCATTCCAAGAAAGTTATTAAATAATTACTTTTTAAATTTCATTTAACCTATATTGCAGCTTTCAATTGACTATACACATAATAATGTGAATTATTCATATGAATCAACTAGTTTAAAATATAACTAAAAAAATAAATATAAAGAAATAAATTTAAACAATTATGAAGACATTGAAGATTCCTGAACTAAAATAAAATGTATATTTAAAGATAAGAGCCAAGAAACTCTAGGCTTCAGAAACCCTTACAGAAAAAACTGGTTCTCGGTAGAAACATGGAGAAAAACTGAAACTCGAAGGTAAGCAAAAAATTAAATAAACCATATGAAACAACAGAAAGAATTTTCCTAGGCAAAGCCCAGCAATTTAAAAGATAAAGCTTAAGACAAAGTTTATGGATCATACATAGGTTAAGGAAAGGGCGTTCCTCTCGGTCAACTTCCATGTACCTGTATCTCATAGGATGCTTTGGACATCCTACTTTTATCCATTTGTCAGCAAAATGTAGATAGAGGATATTTGTGTAAGGTCTAATATTGATAAGGATTTTGATGGGTATTAGTGGAGGAAGGTATTTAGCTAAGATTGTTGTTTATCAACATAGAACCTCAGCCTGAAAGGCCTATAAATTGTATAATAATTTCTAAATATACACATATTTATAAATAAATTCATGTATTCTAGTCTATAGTGGCATACTTTTAAGGTATATAAATACCTTGGATTCTTTGGGATGGGGGATTGTTTATTCCAAGTAATTTGCATTGGGAAATCACCTTCTACCTCACAAATCAGAATTTGGCTTTGCCCACGCCTCACTCTTTCTTCGGTAGTAATAATTTCAAATTCTGGGGGATCTAAAAATAAAGATTATTAATTATACTAATAGATTGAACAATAAAATCTCTCTCTCTCTCTCTCTCTCTCTCTCTCTCTCTCTCTCTCTCTC
>NW_027108406.1:37277-45786 GCF_000696795.3 Halyomorpha halys
CTCTCTCTCTCTCTCTCTCCCCTCTCTCCCCTCTCTCTCTCCCCCTCTATCAGTGCTCACCAGCCGTTTAAGTTGCAGATTCACAATTAAATACTATTGTTTAATAACTTATTACTATGTATTGATCAATAAATAAATATGAAAAATTATTCAAATTAACAAATCTAACATTTTATAAAAAATTATAAAACAGAAATATTCTGCAAATGTAACCTTATCATTTATAATGATCTGGAGACTGGTTTCTTTCTGAGCTGTGCTAAGGTTAAAAAGATCGGTACCCTTTCGGTTACTCCCTATTAATCCTTGTTTTTCTGTCCTAGCATATATCTCATTCCTACCAACCTTTTAAGTGTGGTAGCAGTGAGAATATAAATGAACATGCTGTATGAAGGTCATCTGAGAAATATTATTAACAACCCTTGATACAGTATAGTACCTCCTGAACTGTATGATTAACTTTAATCAAACGTTTGGTAACAATTAAGCACTTACTATATACATTTAATCTAACTGTAGTACTGAGTCCTGACCCAATACCATTTGTAGCTTCACAGAGATACAATCCTTCATATGAATGAATTGCTGGATGAATTTTCAAGGTTCCGTTTGGAAAAATGTGAAATCCATGGCGTCCTTCAGATAAATCTTGGTATTCACTGGGATGCTGACCTATGAAAGAAAAAAGGTATTTTTAATAAACTTGTGTTTGAAATTGGTTAATATGATTCTGAAAAGAGAGAATATTTTAAAACGCAATGTTCATATAAAAAAGGCACTTCATAATTTATTAATTGGTAACAATAACATGTGTGTACTGGGTGTCCCAATATACAAGTTTAACTTCAACAATTTTGATTTAATTTCATGTAAAAAAATTTGATTTGGTTGACATCATCATAATTAATATTGATATAAGATTGAGAACACTAGGGGCTACCATAGTTATTCTGCAGACTTGTAGCGAGAGAGAGCAAGCGAATTTAGTCACAACTCACCAGAGCGCTGCACCTCGAGCATCACTGAAGCTCTCAAATTTACATATTACTTTATTTAGTAAAGACATATTGTAATTTTTATATATTAATAATTTCTGTACATAATACTTAGCAATATCTGTACAATGAATAATAACTGATAAAAATGCAATGCACGAACCTATCTCAAGCAGACATGTACCGACCGCCTCTCGGTCACAGCCGCATGGACTAGGCCTATAAATAAGGGACTCTAAATCCCCAATTTGATCTTAGATCCACCTCCTTCCCAGCCCTAGTCATAGCACTGGTGGCGTACGTACACTCTAATTGAAATAGAAAAGTTCATTGCCAATCTATACTCGCAAATGTTGTTTTTTTTCTACGTTCACCTAAGATGATGGCCTATCTCCTCTCCTTCTCTCCAGCAATCTTAGTCCGTCCGCTTCATCTCAGCAACTAAGATTGTAACCTTATCCTTAGCGGCTACACTGGTCCGTCCGCTTCATCTCGGCAACCAGTGTAGTTGATCCCGTCTCTCCCCAGCTCTAGTCCGTCCGCTTCATCTCTGCAACTAGAGCTGCACCTAGCCTTATCAGCTTACTGGTCCGTCCGCTTCATCTCTGCAACTAGAGCTGTACCTAGCCTTATCAGCTTACTGGTCCGTCCGCTTTATCTCGGCAACTAGAACTGTTACTCTACCTCAGAATCTCTCTTACCTAGAACTCCTCTACCTATGCCAGTGTCCAGGGCTCATCCTCTGGCATGGCCTTTCCTAATTTATTATTGAATACGCCTTGTCGTGGGCCTTCTGTAAAGTGGATCTCAGGCTGCAGAACCGCCTTAAGACCAGACAACCCCGACAGACTTTAATATCAAATTCATTTGCCATTCAAAATTACAGTTTAGGATTATCACATAACTGAAGTGTGTTGCAGTCTCTGGCTTTCCTTGATAATTATTCCCCTTTTCTATTTCTTCTTAATTTTACTGTAAATATAATCATGGCAGAAAAATAATAGAAATTCAAAATATTTGGATCAATCTGCTCAATGGAAGGTAGTGATTCAACCGACTTTGGAATGGTGCCGCCATCTTGACTTAAATGTAAATACTTAAAATAAATCATAACTTATGCCCTGAGTCAGATGTTACTTCGATGTCAGCTGGCTGAGAAGATCAGCTGATCGAATGTATATCGATGTATTCGATGTATCGGACCCAATAAAGTCAGTATTTTACAGCAGTCCAAGCGTGTCAGATCTTATTATTATTTATTATATATAATTTATATATGTGTACATTTAGGGGATAGGGTAACCCTGTCACTCAATGGATTAAGCAGGATAGGGCGTGCGTTTTGGAGCCTTAGGTACCCTACCATGATGACCATATATAAAGGTATGATCCTGGGTATTTTGGGGTACACATCCCCTGCGTGGAGCCAAAAAACTCACGCAAGCACGGAAGAGGAGACTGGCCAGCATACAGAGATTGATGAAGAGTTTCACAATGACAGTGCAAATGCTGGCTGGAGTGATGCCTCTCGACCTCATCCTCAAGAAGGATGTCCTTAAATATGAGGTGAAGAGAAGGGGACTGGAATCACCACCGGAGGAACTCCGGGAGTGGACTGGTGAGACTCCAAACTAATGGAAAAAGATGCTGCGGAAGGCCTAAATAGAGGAGTATGGGCAATGGGAAGGAAGCCGGGCGAGTGCTGCTTTGAGAAAAACTTTCCCCACCGTCCAATCAAAATTGAAGGCTCAGTGGGTTATCCGAGACCATTGGGTCTCACAGATCCTAACAGGCCATGGGGAGGTTTCGGGGAAAGCTACAGAGCTTTGGAAAGAACATCGGCCCTGTTGCTTCACATGTGGAGTTCCTGAAACAGCATAACACGTAATCGAGGATTGCCCCGCTTTGGAAGGACGCTGAACCAGGCTATCGAGAAAGACCGGGATTTTCATCCTTACCGAGTCAAACTTCCTCCATCTGAGGTAAGAATTCCCATTCTTCAGGGAGTGCTTTTACGGGTAGGCCCCACGGGTAGGGGAGGTGGTAGACCCCACGCATTTCACGGTGGGAAAAGAGGAAGTGAACTGAGATCAGGAAGCCTGGTGAGCTGTAGGGGGTGCCTCCTACAGCTCACCAGGATTCCAGGACGGATTTGGACTAGGGATGGGATATAGGAACTAAAATATCGATATCGAAAAGTGAACGAAATAAAGTAATAATAATTATAAAACGCTAATATGCTATGCATAGTATGACATAGGAAGACTTATTTGATGTTATACCTAATCAAAATGCATAAAAAACTCTTAATAACGATTTAACGACAACCATATTATAAACATAACAAATATAAACTAAAATATATATTGTTTTATTGTAGAAAATTTAAAAATAGAACATCAATATTTTATTTTGATAATTACATATTTAGTTCGATATTTTCTATTGTTATAATTGACATGGAATATTAGCAACATTCCGATATTATTTATTCGAAAAATCGATATTTTGTTTAACAAAAACTAGAAAATTGTATAGAGATTTTAAAATAGGAATATCGATACTTTATTTTGATAATTACATATTTCCTTCTATATTTTCTATTAAATCTTTCATAAAATATAGATATTTCTATAAAATGAAATATCGTTTCTAATCTTTGATATCAACATTAATAATAATGTAAAATATCGAATGAAACATGAATTTATCAATTTAAAATATCAAAAAACTATTTTTATAAAATTTTCTTAATGTTTTAAAACAAATATCTATATTTCGATGAAGAAATATCGAAATATCGTTTCTAATCTTTGATATCGATATTAATAACAATCTAAAATATCAAAAGAAACATGAATTTATCAATTTAAAATATCGAAATATCGATGTCGATATTATCAACAATGTTAAATACCGAAATGAATATTAAATTTTCAAAATGAAATATCGAAATACTTTTTTTATATTTTTCATATTTTTTTTTTTTTTAGTTTCGAATTACTTATATTTCTATAAAATAATATCTTACGATCGTTAATAAATTTCCATATGGATATTATTAACAATGTCAAATATCGAAATGAAAATCAATATATTGTATCAAAATATCAATATTTTTTTTTATAATTGTTTAGTCTTTTTAAACAAAATATCCATATTTCGATTAAATAATATCGGGATATTGTTAATAATCTTCTATATCTATATTATCAAATATGTTTAATATATAATGACATTAAAGAGATGGATAAAGAAATGGACATTAAATTATTAAAACAAAATATCGATATTTCATTTTAAAATTTAAATTTATTGTGGGGTGTGATCTGCTAGGGAAGGTGGGTACTTGGGTTAAGAATATTAAAGGAAATCGGATAGTTACGTTGGGTGGTAAAATGTACAAGTGGCATCGAGTGAGAAGAACCGAGGGCGCACGGTTCGGAGCAATCAATCAGGCTGAGGACTGGAGACAGAGGCTTAAGAGGGAATAAAGAGATTTTTTTTTAAGGAAGGAGACATACTCGGGGCAACTGGGAAGATGGTCCATGAGATCATACTTAAACAATACAAGGTTATGTGAAAGAGAGGAGATATGCGCCGGCGCTACGTCACCACACCCGGGAAGAGCTTCAAAGTTTAAAATCCCAAGGAATAATTATTGATGGTACATCCCGGACAATAGTTCATTGTGGGGAGTAAAAATGAAGAGCGGGACTGATGAAATTACCGAAGAGTACAGGTGGTGATAGATTATAGGAAGCTCAATGAGAATACAATAGACGAGAAGTATCCTATCCCCAGGTTTGAAGATATTTAGGACAGGCTGAGTGAGTCAACGGTATTCAGCACATTGGACAGGCCATATCATCAGATTAAAATGCACCCTAAGGATCAACATAAGACGGCATTCACTTTCGAGAGGGACCAATACGAAATTACAAGAATACCGTTTGGACTCAAACATGCTCCCATAACCTTTCAGCGCCTAATGGACGAATTTTTAAGAGGAATTGACGAATCTGTTTGTCAGATCTATATGGATGATCTACTTGTGTTCAGTAAGAACGAAGATGAACACGTGCAACATTTACACAGCGTGTATACATCGGGAACTGGTCGTGTCTTAATTCAGGTATCCCGAGTGTATGTTGAAATGTTAAATTAAAATTATTGTGTGAAACAATGAGGGTGTCGAAATTGTGAGGCCTTTCTGTTAAAACATGCATATATTTCTTTATAATTCAAGTATTAAATTCCCTGGAGGAGCAACTGTGTTAGTGTGTTAGCTGTGATATAATAATATAAGATAATATTAGACGCTGCATTGGGTGGTCTCATGGGTAATAAAAATCAGGGGCTTATCTGGTGGCGTCTTCGCCGCCGCGGTGCCGTCAACTGGCCACTTCCCTCGTCCAGGTTTGCGGCGAAATAGTGAAAACCATGAATCATCGCCTGGTGTCAGAAAAAAATAGGTCGGTCTCGATCGGTAGCTGGCCAGCATGTCTTCGGCTGTAGCGTGGTAGTAGAGGCAGTCCAGGTTCTGTCTTGCATGCCACGATAGATAATGAAGACGGCATCGCAGTGGCAGCGTCCTCGAGGTCTTCCGGAGTCCGCGGCAAGGGGGAGGTTCGGAAACTGAGACCACCGACCCCGAATTTATACAAATTCAAAAAAGAACCGGAATCTGATTACTTAAATCCGACACAGCGTTTCCATAG
The DNA here is from genome assembly GCF_000696795.3 of Halyomorpha halys. Lineage (NCBI taxonomy): Eukaryota > Metazoa > Arthropoda > Insecta > Hemiptera > Pentatomidae > Halyomorpha > Halyomorpha halys. Next base: position 42,994 of record NW_027108406.1, read on the forward strand.
AATCATACAATTTGGGCTCAAACTGTCAGGGGACAAATCATCGTTGAGGTAGGAACAAATTAGTTTTTTGGGCCATATGATTTACAGGAAAGGAGTGAAAACCGATACCGATAAAGTCGCGGCTAATCAGAAGATGGCCTTGCCTAGGGATGATAAGGGAGTTCGGAGATTGTTGGGAACATTGAACTATTACCGGAGATTGGTGCCAGAAGCGGCGGAGTACTCTGTCACACTCAAGAATCTACTGCAGAAAGGCCGAAAATTAATCATAATTCCAATGATGGAATACAATATTAGGCAGTGTATGGAGAAGCTGCAGCGGGAGCCAGTGCTTGCGTTTCCAGATTTTGCTCGCAAATTCACTATCACAACAGACGGGAGCGAGTACGCGGTAGGAGCGGTGTTGTTTCAGGAGGATGAGGGAGATTGCTTTGTGGCATACGGCAGTAGACGCCTGACGGAGACGGAAACCAGATATAGCGCATTGGAGCGGAAGCTCTTGGGAATAGTGTGGGCTGTTGACCACTTTAGACCCTATGGGTTTGGCAGAAGGTTTAGAGTACACACTGACCACAAGCCCCTACAATGGGTGGGAAAGTTGAAAGAGTCTTTAGCCAGGATAACGCGTTGGAAGGAGCTTCTCGTAAATTATGATATGGAAATTATATATAAACCAGGAAAAGAAAATGTAGTAGCTGATTGGTTTTCACGAGCAATAACAGAAAATGCAGTAGAGGAGGAAGCTGAGCAAAGGTTCGGTGTCATGAGACAGTTTCTGCCAGAATGGACACCTAGAGAGGCAGAACAGGATGAAGAAGAAGAAGATGATTGGGAAGAATCGAAGAATATCGAGAGTCCGGTAGAAGAAATACCAGGAGTCATAAAGGAAATGGAAGAAATAATTAACGACAAGAAGAGACAAATTATATGGAAGACGAAAACTACTGGATTGACCAACATTTTATATAACGAATAACGACACTCTGGTCACAGCCAGGCGTGAAAACTCACTAGATCTGTAGAACATTGAATAATGCTTCGAAGCCTGGAGAAAAGTATCACCTGTACGTTGAGAATGAAACCGTTTGGGAGAAGATCAAGCGGCTGTGGCATGATGAACTGATAGGAGTGCAGTCAGTGTTTAGCTTTGTAAGGTAAGGACGCATTTAGCGGATCGAGCTCCAAAGGATTAAGTACCTGTGTCTACAAGCGATATGTTTTCACTATCATTTATTCAATTTATTTTATTTCTGTTTCTACAAAGTATCTCTCTCTCATTAGTTTTTTCTATTGTTAATATTTCTTTTTTGGGGGGTATTTTAATTATTAAATATAAAATCAGACGGTATGTCTGAGTCTCCCCCCTTAAAACGAAAGAAGGCAAAATTTAAAACAAATGATATACAAGAAAAGTGCGTAAGATTTCTTATAATCAAAAGAAAAGAAAAGAATGAAGAGGGAAATTCGTTAGATTTCAAAAAAATCTCACCATTCTTTATTTATAAAAGCATAAATAATTTGATCAGGGAAGTAAAATTTGCCAAAAAATTAAAAGATGAAACCCTAATAATCGAAGTTTTTCCAATATACAATCAGAAAAACTATTAAAATGCGAAACAATGTTAAATAAAGTCCCGATTAAAGTAGAGCCGCATAGTAAATTAAACCAAAGCCAAGGGGTCATATGGTGTCCCGATTTAAATTTTTATACGTTAGAGGAAATAAAAGAAGAATTAAAAGGACAAAATGTAGAAGATGTTACAAGAATGACATATTTTTAAAATAACGAAAATCATAATAGCAATAATTACCTTCTAACGTTTAATAATCCCACTATTCCGCGCGAAATTAAAATAGGATTCTACAATATTACCATAAAACAATATATAAGAAGCCCGATTAGGTGTACTGTCTGTATGCGATTTGGACACACAAAAGCGACATGTAAAAGCAATCCACTTTGTCGTTACTGCGGGGAAAATAGACATGAAGAAATACAGTGGGAAAAACCTTTAAAATGTGTAAATTATCACAGTGAGCACGAGTCTTTTTCAAAAATTTGTCCAACTTTTATTAAGGAAAAAGAAATTAAGACTATACAGGAGACCGAAAAAATTACGTATATAGCAGCTAAGAAAAAATATGAATTGATATGCCCATTACCCACACAATTAACTTTTTCTGATATAGTTAAAAATAAAAAAACTGTCAGTGTTAGCGTACAAACAGAAGAACAAGGCAAAAGTAATCTTATTATTAAGAAGTCCTCAGAGGCCAGTCGACGCACTCCAACAGTGGTATATGAACCCCCCACCATAACCCACCCTCCCCCCACTATTCCCTCCCCTCCTTCACCTATTATTCCCTCTTCCCCCTGTTCTCCTTCCATCACTCTCCCTTTACCCTCTCTTTCCCCCTCTGTTTCCAATATCCCATTAACCCTTTCTCAAAAAGTCCGTGAAAAATCACGGTCTTCCACCCGAAAACAGGACAAAAGAGAGGAGGCTGAACCTCCTCCAGATTTTCTAAAGTCTGCTTCTTCGGAAATATCCACCACAATCGAAATCTCTGTTTCCCAAGATAGTAAAGATAAGTCACAAGGAGAATGGACGAAAGTTAAAGAAAGAAGGACAAGAAGTAAAGCGCGAATTCAGAGCCAAGAAAAAATGGAACACGATTAATAAGTAAAGTAAAGTTGATATTTACTTTCACATTTTTCTATTTTAAAACTGATTGCATATTTCTTACAAAATTTCTATATAATTTTTATTATTATTGTTTCATTTATTTATT
>NW_027108406.1:46321-48778 GCF_000696795.3 Halyomorpha halys
TCAAAACCTTAATACGCGAGGTAAAATAATAGAAAAATTCATAGACAATCCTAATCTCCTCCTGCTTAACACAGGGGAACATACTTTTCTTAGCTCTAGCTATGGGACTTATTCAGCAATTGATCTTACACTCGGTAGTCCAACGTTGTATAATTCTATAGATTGGACAGTTCTTACTGATTTACACGGCAGTGACCATTTCCCACTTCATATAAAATTTAAAACAAAAAATCATATTCATACCAAGCCGAAATGGGTGCTTAAAAGAGCAGATTGGACTCTTTTTTACGTCCCTTGCCACCCCACCACAAATTCATCCATCTGATATGGACACTGATAGAGGTTGTAAAGCCCTTACCAACAACATTATAAAAGCTGCAAAGGCATCAATACCGATGACTTCGGGATCCCCAAGAAGACCCCTTGTCCCTTGGTTTAATGATAGGTGTAAGAAAGCTATTAAAGAACGTCGTAAGGCTTATAAAAAAATCACAAAATGTATGACGTCGGAAAACTTTATTGAATATAAAAAGCACCGGGCTATATGTAGAAATATATTCAAACAAAGTAAGACGGAGTCATGGAAAAATTATATTAGTTCCATAAACTCTTTTACCTCGTCAGCTGATGTGTGGAACAATCAATTTCCGCAAATTTACTAGAAATCCCTCCATTCCTTGTCACACCATATCGGTTAGCGGAAAACTGACAGATAACCTATCAATAATTGCAAATACATTTGCCAACTATTTCTCCGAAATATATTATTCCACTAATAATAATTATGACGAAGCAATTGGTTCCGAAAAGGACAGATAATGAAGCGGTCGTACATTATAACCTCCCTCTTTCCCTATGGGAACTAAAACACATTTTAAATACCGTCAAAGGCACTACACCCGGACCTAATCAAATCCACTATGACCTGATAAAAAAACTCCCAAATAACATGCTATAGTGGCTGCTTGACTACTACAATCATGTCTGGTTCACTGGGAAATTCCCAAATACCAGGCGGGAATCAATAATAATCCCAATTTTAAAAAATGGAAAGGACAAGCGGATGACAGCCAGCTACCGACCCATATTCCTCACAAGCTGTGTCAGTAAAATAATGGACCGTATGGTCAATAAAAGATTAATGTGGATAATAGAGAGCAATAATTTCTTACAATCTTTTCAATCTGGATTCCGCAAAGGTCGATCCACATTAGACCATCTGGTTACTTTGGAGGCTGAGACCCAATATTCATTTATTAACGCTCAACATTTAATCGCGATATTTTTCAATCTTAAAAAAGCATTTGACAGTATCAAACATAATATAATCCTCAAAAAATTATCAGCTGTCGGAATCAAAGGGCAAATGTACCAATACATAAAACAATTTCTTTTACATCGCCGCTTCAGAGTACAAATAGGATGCGAATTTTCCGATGAACGCGAACAGATTAGCGGAATCCCGCAAGGATGTGTTCTCAACCCAACTCGATTCTGCCTAGCAATTAACAATTTGGGACTTAACATGCCAAGGGGCGTTAAACCGCTGCTATTTGCGGACGATCTAGCCATTATTTGTCGATCAGCATATACAACTACTATCAAACATAAATTACAGGAAGTAATCAATAGAATCAATAACTGGTCACTTTCAATCGGTTTATGAGTTCTCACCTGAGAAAACCTCCATTTCACCCGAAAAAGAATAACCCCACCATCTCCTGAACTCTATTTAGGTTAATCTTTCATACCCTACACAGATAACCACAGATTTCTGGGGTTGATATTTGATCGGAAGCTAAATTGGGAAGCGCACATTACGACACTAAAATCCAATACAATAAAAAAACTAAATATATTACGCTTCCTTAGCGGCACCTCCTGGGGCTCTGACAGACACACACTGATAAAATTATATCGGACCCTAGTATGCTCGAAACTAGACTATGGATGTTTTATTTACGGCTCTGCCCGACACCGGATTCTCGCCCGACTGGATGTGGTTCATCATACAGGGATACGTATCGCAACTGGTGCATTTCGAACAAGCCCCATTCTTAGTCTGTGTTCTGAAGCTGGACTACCTCCTCTATTATTCAGAAGGAAAAAACTAGCGATAAACTACATTTCAAAATTATACCCTCAAAAGGATTATCCTACACATAAATGCATCTTCAAACCAAAATATTCAAATTTTTTTAGAAACAAAATAAATTCAACACTCCCGTTGGCAGAAAGAACACATACTGCTATTGAATTCTTTAAAGAAATATCTCTTTCCATCCCGGAAGTCCTCAATCCTCCATGGATACACAGACTACCAAATACAATGCTACAATTATCCCGATTGGCCAAAGGTAAGTACATCACATACTGAATATAGAACTAAGTTCTCACATCTCTGTCAAAATATTCCAGATCCTTTTTTTATATATACCGACGGATCAAAATCTAACG
>NW_027108406.1:48863-52491 GCF_000696795.3 Halyomorpha halys
GCATACGAACATTGTTATCATTACCGATTCTTTAAGCTCATTAAAAGCCATGAAGAACATTTACCCGAAACACTCAACAATCATGAAAATACACAATTACACCAATATGCTAGAAAACTTGGGAAAAACTGTTTTCTTTATATGGGTGCCGGGTCACGTGGGGATTGCTGGGAATGAACTGGCGGACGTTGCAGCCAAACAAGCACTTACCCTTCCGGGTCGGGGTGCGGTCATTCTGACACCCCAAGAAATAAATCTCCCGATGAAAAATGAAATATTAGATAGTTGGCAAGCCATGTGGAATGAAAGCCCGCCAAGCAAATTAAAAAAAACGATTAAACCATGGACCACATCAAACCGTTCCAATCGCAGGGAGGAGGTAGCTATAGCCAGATTGAGAATAGGTCATACGAATTTAACTCATGCATACCTGATCAATAAGCAACCACCGCCAAAATGTCAATAGTGCAACAGTGTAATTACAGTCAGTCACATATTTGAGGAATGTCATTTCTATTGCATGAACTTACGTAGATTGGGAGTGGGACCGAGTGTTTCAGATGCCCTGAATGATGACCAAAAAAACATAGAAATGGTTTTAATTTTCTTAAAAAGGAATAATCTTTTTAATAAGATCTAAACCCAAAAGTTTGTCATATGTATTAAAAAAATCTAAAATAATTAATAATTCAAACTTAATTAGCAATTAAATTATTTCAAATCTTGAAATAGAATTATAAAGTGAGAAGCGTGGGCGTTGATGACCTTAAGGTTTTATGCCCAAAAGCCCCAACCAACAACAACAACTGATAGGAATGGACAGCGAATTCGTCCGTAGCAAAATGATGGTGGAAACCCTTACGGAAGAAGAACAACATCTACCGTAATATCAGCGTAAGACTAAACACTATGGAATCCCTGAGACTATGCAAGCCATAAAGAGAAGATACTTTTGGTGGGGGATGAGAAAGACAATTTCGGAGGTTGTAGGAATCTCCGATGTTTGTCTACGCACTAAGTACGACAGACATCCGCCTAAAGGAAGACAGGAGAAGACACCTACCACAGATGCACCGCTCAAGGATTTACAAATTGACACATTTACATGAAAGGGGTACAAATGGGTGACCATGATTGACCTCTTCAGTTAAGCGACAGGTCTTCAGAAGCAGTATTGGCAGCTCTTCGCTTGTGGTTTCAATTCTACGGAGTTCCGGAGCGTGTCTTGTCAGATTCAGGCAGAGAATTTGACAATGCCATAATTAGAAAAGAAATGAAGGACCTTGTCGTAATATGGCATCTCAACACACCAGGGCACCCCAAGAGTAGAGGAGGCATAGAGCGGCTTCAGGGCACGTTGAGTGACAATCTTCGACTATATCAGGCTGACCAGGGACAGGAACCAATCGTGGCAATGCGAAGGACGAATGCGACGTACAATCATTCCGTATATAAAGTTACGAGGTTTTCGCCATTTGAGGCACGACGGCGGACGGAGAGGAAATACTCAATAACCACATTGCTCGAAGAAAGTTATGGGAGAAAGCACGGGGATGAATTGAAAAGGAAAAAAACAGGAGGGTAGCGCAGGAAAATTTAAAGGTCACAGATAGGACGAGAGCGATTAAAATCGGAACGATCGAAAAAAAGTTGGGTTCTAACAGGGCCTCCTTACCCGATACGAGGGCTCATTCAGGGTGACAATCATGAGGGAAAACAATATTGTCACAATAGGAAGTATCAAAGAACCAGAAAAGAGGAGAACAGTTAAAACTTCCGGCAATGACAATATAGAGACTGGATTGTTATATCGCCTACAATTGAAATGTAGTTATTTATTAATTTTTATATGTTTTTGTTTAGTTTATTTGTGACCTTTGTAATTTTTTTATTTTATGTTGTTCATTTTATTGTACCAGCAGTATCTTCTTAAGTTTAATTTTAGATTGCTTTTACTTTTGGTGAGGTAGTAAGTTTTTTTTTTGGAACAATATCATTGGACAATGAGGATTGTCCGTAAACTGGCGGGGGGGGGGGAGTTACAATGTCATTGTATTTACAATGTACGATGTCAGATGACTAGGTAGATCAGCTGATCGAATGTATATAAAGAGGTGTACTGAACACAATAAACCCAGTATTTTATAGCAGTCCAAGTGAGTTAGATCTCATTCCTTCTTCTCTTTTTTAACATTTTGCTTTCATTGATACTTAAGTTGTGCCGAAACCCGAGAACTTTAGATACCGGATTAATTTTTTCTTTTGTTGAATTTGTTGTTGTTGTTTTATCATCTTCAATTTTTTTTATCTCCCTAAATTATTTTGTAAATAATGGGAACGGGATCGTTAGTCAAGCGGTTGTTAACTTGGAAGCTTTGAATCAAAACGTGGCCCAGAACGCACCTCCCACAGAGGGAAACCTCCACCCCCAGAGTTTCCTCCATTAAGGAGTGGAGGAACCAAGGACCAATAGTCGGCGGGAGGATCGCAAGTGTCACGGTTGTGGAAAGATTGGGCATTTGGTGGCGCATTGCCCGCACACTAGGTGCTTCGAATGGGGAAATGAGGGGCATATAGCCAAACATTGTCCATATATGTACCGAAGATACATACAATAGTCCATTCTGGGCTGTGAAAAAGAAGACCACGCCAGACGAAAATACCGATAAGTACAGGGTTGTGATAGACTACCGGAAGCTGAAAGAAAATAGATGAGAAATATCCGATCCCCAGATTCGAAGACATTTTGTACAGGCTAAGCGGGGCGACGGTATTCTGCACACTGGCCTTGAAGGCTGGGTATCATCAAATTAAGATGCACCCTAATGATCAACATAAGACGGCATTCACTTTCGAGAGGGGTCAATATGAGTTTACAACGATGCCGTTTCGTTTCAAAAACACCCCCATAAGCTTTCAGCGCCTGATGGACGAGTTTCTGAGAGGAATTTTTAGTAAATATTGTTTTTTCATTTTAACTTCTTCATATATTGTATAAAAGTTCTTATATTTTATTCTTAGGTTTCAATTATGTATATAGCGTTTACTTCAGGAAGCTTGTGAGTTTTTTTTTCAATGATATGTGTATAGAAATTTATTTTCATTGTAAATAGTTTTTCTTTATTGTTTTTGTTTTCTGTGTTATTATATTTTATAGTATTTATTAGTTTACAGGGATTGTTTGTAACCTAGTGAGTGGGAGTCAGCTGTTATTTCGATGTCTACTGAATAAGGAGATCAGTAGATTTGAACATATATATATATAGGGATGTACCGAACACAATAAAGCCAGTCTTTTACAGCAGTCCAAGCGTGCCATATCTCATTCCTTTTTCTCCTTGTGTTAAGTTTTACTCTCGCCGATACTTAAGTTATATATATTGTAATTTTCAAAATTTATTTAAATAAATAAAAGGAAATTAAAAAGTTTTTATTAAATAGTTATTATTAATTAAGATGGTCCAGGTACGGTCAAATAAAACTCGAATAGTGATCAACTATTTTAATTGAGCCAACGTGTTGCTTAACGTTTATGTTGTATATATATACACATGATCAGCTGATCTGCTCAGTCAGCTGACATCGAAGTACCAGCTGACTGTAACTCCCCCCCGCCAGTTTACGAACA
>NW_027108407.1:0-297 GCF_000696795.3 Halyomorpha halys
ATATTTTTTTTTTTAATATTGCCCTCTTAAAAATCTTCAAAACCTTAAATTGACACATAAAAAAATATTTTTATTTCCTTTTAAATAAAATTATAAGTTTTTACCTTAGCTATTTTATCTCGTCTCTGTGATGTATTTATTATTTAAATATTTACATTATTAATATATTTGATGATAAATTTACAATAATGGGTGATGGTTAATGTGTTGAGCACCATTAGCAATATTTATATAAGAATTAATAAGTTTTAGGTCTCCTTCAATTTCAGGTTTTTCAGAAAAAGAAAAATATCTTGG
>NW_027108407.1:6378-6705 GCF_000696795.3 Halyomorpha halys
TATATCAGAGTCTTGATTAAACGGATTCCTCAAACTTTAAGAAATAAAAAAGTCGTAAAAGTAGTGGCCGAGAAGGAGTTTCACGATCGATATTATGAAACCTGCATACAAAACAAAATAAAAAAAATATTTTTTTATCTGATAGATAAAACCAGAGAAAGAAAGAGCTTGTTTATTATATTTCGAGCTAAACTATGGTATAATAAAAGTCATTTGGCGTTTTAGCTTTCGTTTCTTCCTGTAACGAAAAATGGATTGTAATAAAAACCAATGATTGATTGCTCTGATACTGTATCAAGAAATTTTATCTTACTTGTCCCATTTTTT
>NW_027108407.1:6755-9511 GCF_000696795.3 Halyomorpha halys
TTATTCCACGTAAATAAATGAATATTATTCAGAATTTGTTTTATTTATTTATTTTATACTAGATCGGCCAGGTGGGCCTTACATGGTTGATATAACCGTTACATAATATATATATTTTTTTCTTAACAGTTGATTATGGGGGGAGGGTATAGTTTCGCACAAAAGACAACCCCTAACTATATACAACGTTATAATTAAAAAAAAAATGATAAAATAAATAGATAAGAATAATGCTTCTTAATAAAAGAGAAAAGTAAAATTAATAACAAAAATAATGATATTTGTAGACTTAACATAACAAACAATTGCCCTCTAATGGTAAAAAGAAACAAGTTAATTTGAAAAAAAGGCGAGAGAAGATAAAAAAATAATAATAAGTGAAATAGAGGTAGTGTGAATAATGAATTAATACATATAGAATTTATTTTGAAAAGATTGTAATTTTTTCCTTTTCGTCAAGGATTCACAGACTTCACACCTGTACATCAGCAGTGGCCTGAGAATTATTTTAATTATAAGAACAGTTGTTTCTGGTTTTAGTTTGGAATTTCTGTTTAGGATAGGATATAGCATTGCTAACATTGCCTAGGTTTGAGTTAGTTTGATGTTGATATGGTGGTTCCCCAGGTAAGTCGGCGATCGAGGTGAACTGATTGGGAAATAGTTTTTTAAAAATATATTACCAATTAAACGAATACTATTACTATATTTATATGTAACATGTAATATCGTTTTACACAAACACATCTAATATTTCCATTCGAAATATTGCAGAAGGTAGATCATGCCAGACTTGTTAATTTAGTGGAAAACATATGGAAAATATTGAGCACTTTTGTTAAAAAAAAAATTGTAAATTCACAACTCCAAATTCCTAATCCTGAGTTGATTTTCAACCGATATTGTTGAAGTATGTAACACCGATGTGTTGTCGAGCTATGGTAAATTAAATATATCAACTTTTGTTATGTTTGAAACCTTGTTCGTTTTACAATTAAAATTCGGATTTTCACTAAATCTTATCTTTTTCTACTGCCATATTATAACCAGTCTATAATTTTTTTTTTTGTAACAAACAAATTATCTTTCTAGTAAACTTTTGAGTTTTTCCTTTTTTTATTTTAGTCATCGAGATAGAACAAGTAAGTGTTATATACAGTTAAATAACTTAGGTATTAATTCAAGGAATATTTTTTTATTAAATAGTTTCACAGAGTTCAGGGAAAACCTATTTAATGCATACTTATACTTATATTGTTTATGCAAGTGTCAGCACTTTTTATGTAAAAAAATAAAATTAATTGGAATAAGATTTTAATAAATTTAGGATTAAGGGCTGCGGTTCTAAAAATTTTTCCACTATGGGATCCTTTTTGGACTAAAACAAATGTTGACACCTTTGTCGAACTAAAAAAAGTCACCACAATTATAAATAGAGTGGTTTGTGCTGTAAGAAAATAAGAAAAAAAAGTGAAAAGTAAGTGATGGAATACGATTAATATTTGCTATTTTATTTTATTTTTTGGAATATTTTGAGAAAGTGGCATTCGCTTACGGCACCCTTGGCTTACACTTGAAGCAGCCAGGGTACCGAAGCACCCACTGTAAGAACTACTGATTTAGGAGGTCGTTGAAAATTGTTTTGAAGAATCATAGGTCTAGGATAAAAGAATTTATAACTTAAAAATTGAACCTAAAAGAGCCTTCTTTGTTTACGAATTTATCAGTCTTTTCTGTTCTGATTTAAAATAATTTTATTTAGAAATAGCTTAATTGAAGGAATTTAAATATCTATTCAGTATCTGCTATTGTTAGTACAGTAGTGTTTAAAAATTATTTTGTCTATCCAATTAATATTTTATGAGGCCGAAAGTCCATGGGCTGAATCATCTTGAGAAGAAAAATGAGCTGTTCACCGTTATTATTGCTTCCGCCCTAGCATTATAAATTATGATGTAAACACGACTGGATCATAAGTCGCTATCAACGAGTTTTGAAATATTTTCAACGGAATATAATCATGCAACTTGCGCTAGGTGGACTCCTTTTATTGTGAGGAAATTTATAAAAGATTCTAACGAAATATATAATAATTGTACTTGAAGCCCAAGAAGAGTTTGGTGTTTGATAACGATTCGCAAAATCGTTTATTATCGATCATCGGAATTTATTATCATCTAGGAGATTATTTTACTTTAAGTTTAATTCGTTTTTTATAATACTAATTTTAAAAGAAAAAATAAATTAAAATAAAAAATAAAAGGGGCTAAAAAAAAAAAATAATAAAATGGTTTTATAGAAAACAATATGCCTAAAATGCATAGTAAAAGTATATTATACAGGTGCGTTCGTAAAGAAAAATCAAAAGACTTGTAGGATAATTCCCAACCAATTCTAATATAGCTTTAAATATATATAGTTTCATCGAAATTGAACGTCGTTTTTAAGAGCTGTTCCCAATTTTTTTTTTATTGTGTTATTTTACATTCTGTTATATTTATAGACAATGATAATAGGTTTCGTAGAGCTCATTCCCACCATATTTAGTAACCAGCTTTTAAAAACGATGGCCGATTTCGATGAAACTATATATATCTAAAGCTATATTAGAATCGGTTGGAAATCATCCTACACCTCTTTTGATTTTGTTTAACTAGCCCTCCAGTATAATATAATTTTACTAAGCATTCTAGGCATATTGTTTTCTATAAAACCAGGTTTTTTTGTAGCCCCTTTTATTTTATGTATTTATGTTT
>NW_027108407.1:11255-12848 GCF_000696795.3 Halyomorpha halys
GAATTAGCCGCAAAGGGATAATAATGGAGCAATGAGTAGTTTGCCGCAGCACAGTGAAAATCATGATTCGTACTAAGGTGAGGATTTTTTTTTTTTTTTTACGAGGGTCGGTGGAAATCTTCAAAAGACACGGATAGGCCCGTGCTTATCCGTGTGTGGGATTCTTACCCACTAAAACCACCGCCCTACACCTGTTTCTCACCCTCCACGGGACCGCCGTTAGGCATTACATCATGGGGGTGATTGACTGAGTGCCGCCTCATTGTTTTAGGTTATCTTCTGTTTCGCCTATCTCTCTCCCCATTCCTTAACTTCTGCATCACCAGTGCAGCAAATCGTTGGCCTGCCATCCAATAATCTTTGTTAAGCAGCATAATATTGATAATATTATCTGCTGTTGGGTCTGAGCCGCAAACACGTCGGAAGTCTCTTCTTTCTTCATGAAAGCGGTGACAGAAGAAGAAAACGTGCTCTGCACTCTCTTCCGTTTCTGGGCACAATGGACATTCTCCAGTCTCATCGAGCGTAAACCTATACTGGTAGGCTCGGAAGCAACCATCCCCTGTGATAAACTGGGTGATATAATAATCTACTTCCCCGTGGTTCCTATTCACCCAGGCCTCGATGTTGGGCACCAGCCTGTGGGTCCATCTTCCACTGAATGCCATATTCCAGCGACGTTGCCATTTTCTTATAGTCTCCTTTCTTAATTCGTCTCTTGGAATATAGTCAGTACTATTATAAGAGCGGCTCCTCTCATCTGCGATCAGCTCAATCGGTGGCATCCTGGCCACCACGCAAGCAGCTTCGTATGAGACTGTACGAAACGCGCTGATCACTCTTAGCGCACACCTACGATACACCGAAACCATCGATCTTCTGTAGGCCTCAGTACCCAATGCATCCTTTCATATCGCAGCTGCGTAGAGCAGAATGGATGGGACCACATAGGATATTAATAACCTACGGCTGTTTGGCATTAAACATGACAGTGCGGTGGTTACTCTAGCCGCTTTATCACTCACCCGCTGGATATGCTCTCTGAACCGGAGTCTATCATCGATTCTTACCCCGAGGTAAGTCAAAGAAGGCTTGGACTGGATCTCTTGCCTACCCACTCTCAAGGTTATGGCTTCCCTTACTTTCCTGCTACTGACGAGAAGGGCCTCTGTCTTACTGTCTGCTAGTTCCAGCCCTACAGATTCTAGCCAATCTCGAACCGAAGCGACACAATGGTTGGCCTTTAGAATAAGTTCTTCTTTATACTTTGCTTCGACGACCACCGCGATATCATCAGCAAAGCCCACTATTTCGGAACCCTCTGGTAGACTAAGCCTAAGGACTCCATCGTACATCGCATTCCACAACAGAGGTCCCAGCACCGAGCCCTGGGGTACACCGCCAGTCACCTTAAACCTTCTCTAGCCGTCCTCTGTCGAACATATCAAGGTCCTATCCTTGAAGTAGTCATGAATGATACTCCTGAGGTATTCAGGGACGCTCATTACCAGTAGGGGATCCAGGATGCAGCTCCATCTTCCTGTGTTAAAGGCATTTCTTACATCCATCGTGACAATAGCACAATAGCATTTT
>NW_027108407.1:16313-16674 GCF_000696795.3 Halyomorpha halys
CCTGTCTGCCGCATGCCCAGATCGCAGCCCTTCCAGTGATGTCAGATATCCAAGCGACGTTTTCATATGTTGAAATATCCTTCATTAAATACGCATACAGGCATAAAGTTACTTAAGTTAAGTTAATTTAACCTTTCCTCTAAATCTCTAAGTTCCTGTCAGTCGAGCACAGACAAGCAGCAAAATAATACAGCCCTTCTAATCAATATATATGTATTGAAATAATAATATGTAATGAACATATGAACATGTGAACATATGAAACTCCTCCTCACATTAATTCACAATTTCTATTGCAGGCTATTCTGCCCAGGTTTTGTATTGAAGGTATGTTATATTATATAGTGAATAATGATGTTGT
>NW_027108408.1:0-342 GCF_000696795.3 Halyomorpha halys
TCTTTAGAGTTTAGTAATCAATCATCAGTAATTTGAGTTATAATAAAATATTCCTAGACGAATAAAGGCTGTAGAATAAAAGGTAAAAGTTGAATATGATGTACCAGATTGTTTGAGGTAAGTAATTAAATATTAATTACATCAAGTTGAAAATTATTTAATAAATAATTAAACATAAAATAGTTTATAAAATAAGACCAACGAAAAAATAAAACAAAAAACATATTGCTGAGAAGTTATAAAAAAATTTTCACGACATACAATTCATCATTATCGAAGAAAAAAAAAATTACAATTCTCTTGTAGATCAAAATTTCAGCACCTTTCTTTTTTTTTTTTTTT
>NW_027108408.1:2172-3501 GCF_000696795.3 Halyomorpha halys
AGATGTTAATGTTAAGATTAGGTGTGAACTTACTCCATAGTTTGATTTTTCACTCCATTCCTCAACTTCTCTCTCCTCTGCTGTTGGGAGCCACTCCATAATGTCTCTACTCACTCACGATAGATTTCTACTAATAAGTGGAGAAAAGAATAGTTTATGCAAAAAGGAAAACGGATCTCTCATACATAAGTTTCTTCTCTTCCGCACAGAGAGCGCTGGGGGAGACAAGCTTTGGCTGTCGGCCACATGGGGCTTTAGAAGAGCTTGCATTATGGGAACTCCCTGGAATCCAGCCTTTCGGTTCCCGAAACAGTTATCATTTAATTGTTTCCCTAATATCATTGATTATATGCAATCATTTATGTTAATAAAGAAGTAGTAATAAATAAAAAAATCCACCACATCCACATACTGGTCATTCATTGGTTGTTGTGCAGTCTGTAATTTTTCAATAATTATTCTGTTTAATTTAATTACTAAGAAGGGAATGCTACGTACATATTAACGCTAATTTTAATGAAATTTATTTTTGTTATTCTAGGTCAAAAATTATCAGACAAGTGTCCGAGGGTTCTTTGCTAATACGCCTAGAAAAAAATGCCTTAACGACCTAGAAAAAAAATGGTATAGTTATAGATTTTGTTTTTCTTAATTTTCGATTTCTGCCTTTGGTCTGGATATATTTAATGATTTTGATATAGCAATCGAATCGTTTTTTCGTGAAGAATAAGTGATAAAGGTTGTTTATACCCTGGGCTAAAATTTTTAAATAAGTTATAAAATGCGTAACATGATTGTTCTAATGTAGGGGGAAAAATATTTATAGGGAAAAACGAAGTCAGACTCATTATTCACCTCTTTTGAAACCCTTAAATGGGATACTGAGAGCGCGGT
Organism: Halyomorpha halys; assembly: GCF_000696795.3. Taxonomy (NCBI): domain Eukaryota; kingdom Metazoa; phylum Arthropoda; class Insecta; order Hemiptera; family Pentatomidae; genus Halyomorpha; species Halyomorpha halys. Next base: position 3,067 of record NW_027108408.1, read on the forward strand.
GGCGGTGTGGGAAGGCACGATACTACTGACTCCAAGGACTCGGGTTCGAATCCGGCTGGCCAGAAAATTGTTTTTTGTTATCCAGTAGGCGTGAGTCGACCCGGTGGGTTCATGAGGCCTACTGGGAACCACCCAATCTCATACAACAGGTGTCCTTAATTGGGTCGAGCGTGATTCTGACCAAATAACTCCTTGTACAACCGTTGGTCTGGTAACAGAACTTCGTCACAATGTACTGCACCCATAACCCTCCATGGGTTGTAGCGGTACAGAATTTAATTTTAATTAAATGGGAAATTTCATGTAAATCAAGGATAAGAGGTTTTTGAACTTATGGGGGATGTTTTTTCCAGCCGATGCCCTGCTCTAACAAAAAAAAAATCACAAGGCCTCTCAATTTTATTAAAACATTATTTTATTATAACCATTCAAAAG
>NW_027108409.1:0-1235 GCF_000696795.3 Halyomorpha halys
TGTACAAGATTTTGTCTTTCACAAATAAAATCATATCTATCTATCTGAGTGAAAGTAAAAATTCAGTACCGTAATTGTTGAAATTATGAAAAAAAAAAAATTCTTTCTATCTTGTTTAACGGGTTTTATATCCTAATGTACTTTTTCAAGGACAGAAAGGAGGTAATAATCTACAGGCTGCCAACCAAACCTTCTACTTTTAATGTAAGGACACAAGTTTATTATTTGGTTCCTCCACGAAGTACAACTGAACAATCTCTCACCAGGATGCTTCTCAAAGCAGGGGCACCGCGTCTTGTATATCACCGTATTAAATTAAACTCTAGCGATGGATTAAATGTCTAGTGATAGGTGTTTAATTCAGTTTGATTTACTTTCTCCAGGATGTTATTGCTCAAAGCTTTAATATTGAGGAATAAATATTATCAGTTTGTCTATAACAGTAATGTATGATGATAACAGCCATTAAGAGGGATTAAGAAGTATTATTCAATTTTATCTTTCATTATTTACTAACATTATTTGTTTTGAGAGAAGGCAACCATGTTTGCTTTAAATACGTCAAGTATTGAATGATAAACGAAAACCTTCACGGCTTTATCCGAGTGAGTATTAATAGCTCCATATTTAGACATCGCTTTATACATTTCATAATACGAGTACGATCTCAATAATATTTATTATTTAAGACCCGGCAATACTTTGCAATAGCTATATTTAGGGATGAAGATAAATGAATTAATTAGAACTGAAAGTTTTATATTAATTAATATATTTAGTTATAAACAAGAATAGTAATATAGATGTATTATATATCGTTTTAAAGCCATAGATTTTGGGAAATAAATAATATACAATATACGAGTATAAATAGGTGGGCGCATTGGCACTGAGTTTTCCGTTTCACTAGTCTGATTAATGTTTCATTAATTTTTTGTTTAACAGTATAAAATATATACAAGTAAATTTGCTGTTAGAGATAAAATTACATGATACAAACATGTGGAGAATCTACCCATTTATAGAACTACAATAACATTTCAAGAGGAGAAGATTTCAAGGCCATCTTCTTTTCAGACGCTTAGAAGGATTATAAGGTAATGCAGGAGAAGCCAGGTTAGAAACAAGTGGATTTGGGTGGTTGAGAAGTTTATTATGGAAGGAACGGTATCTGGTTCTGGCCAAATCGGCAACATATGGAATATTGAGGTCCTGATGGATGACTTGATTTGTGA
>NW_027108410.1:0-1196 GCF_000696795.3 Halyomorpha halys
TAGTTTCTCTATATGCCATTGTAATCTAACATTACATTTACTAAATGTATTTTTATGTAAATACAATTTGAATAAATAAAAGAAATAATAATAATAATTTAGTAAATTATTTCCTCATAACATAGCTTTATTCTCTTCTCTTTATATATATATTAAGAATTAATATATATATATAAAATATTAAATTATATATAAAAGAAATATGGGCTTTAGAGGTTTAAGTAGGTCGCTCACTTAGACATATTCGCTCTGCCTCATTCTTGCTTTATTCCTTCTATTACATACATTTTTAAATTTAAAAACAAAACATGAATATATCAGGACGGAATGGAGCAGTCAAGTGAGCGTCGTGCAATACAATGAAGTAAATAAGTTCAAAAAGATTGAAAGATGAAATAATAACAATTATTTTTTTCTACGCCAGATTAAGTGGAATAATTTCCCATTTTCCCTCTGGCAGCCCTGTAGAGTTGCCATTTTCTTTGCCATTGGTCAGCGTTGATACTTACTACCTACTTTTTTAGGTGGATTTGATTCGAATTCTGTGTAAATAAACTTGGAGGTAATAGTATCCAGTAATCTGTATCAGTATTAGAGTAATCTGAAATTAATTACAAAGCCTTTTTTCCTTCTGCCTTGTTTTAGGAGGGTGATGTTTTCTTCGTGCCTGCCTCTACAAAAGGGTGTTTCTATACCATCTAAAAATACATAGAACCAAACGGAACACAACTTCGCCATTGCAACATATTACTTAGATAAGCATCTTTAGGATCATCTTCGAAAAACATTTCTTTAGGAACTATTTTTATCAACCATTTCATCTTCAAAGTGGCTATTTTGGTATTGTGGAGGATTGTCAATAGATACGTTGTAATAAATCATAATGAAATAACTTAGAATGCTTTGAACAGAAACGAACAGATTTCTAATGTAAATAAATTAAGGGAGTACTTTCAAGAGACAGTTAAGGGCCGTCCATAGCTCAGATGGTTAGGCCTAGGTCTAACGTCCTGAGATCTGTGGGCGGCGCCGGGTCGACGTTCACTTTTTTCAATAAGAAGCGGTCCCAAAATGAAAAACTTCAACATACAATCATAAATTATCGATTATGTGGCAGATACTATAAAAACAAAATATATCCGCTCTCTGTTGTTTTTTATACTGCAAAAATAGATAGATGACTTCATAACGTCTTT
>NW_027108410.1:1986-2251 GCF_000696795.3 Halyomorpha halys
GCTAGCAAAGGTTCCTTTTGAACCCCTACCCGCCCTAACAAATATTAACAAAAAGGACAAATAATTAGTCAATAGTTTTAATTACAATTATGAGGAATTTATACCATGATTATATTTTTTATGGAAATAAATATCGTATTTTTTTTTCTAACATAATTGCCAATTGGCTGGAAGTGATGATCGATAACTTACTTCACAGTGCTGAGTACATTTCCACTAACTTTATACACAATACAATTAAAGGTTCTCTCTTTTAGACAAAAAT
>NW_027108410.1:2301-3780 GCF_000696795.3 Halyomorpha halys
GCGGTCCCAAAATGAAAAACTTCAACATACGATCATAAATCGATTATGTGGCAGATACTATAAAAACAAAATAAATCCGCTCTCTGTTGTTTTTTATACTGCAAAAATAGATAGATGACTTCATAACGTCTTTTTGTGCGCACATATTGCCTCCATCGTTTCCTCTCTATGCACTCATAGTTGCCAGTATTCTGGCCATCTTCGCCAGCTTAATCATTTTAGCCACGGCGGGTGGACCACGTCGGCTCATCCTCCAAGAGGACAAGGCGGGCAGACATACGTCTTTTCAAAACTACCTTCACCAGGACATAATCTACCCACAGAAGGGGCCCCATCAATCACCCTTGGTGATATAAAAACATTTTTTTTTTTGTCTTGTTCAACCTTTATTTAATTTTTGTAATAAATTTAATTTATTTGCTTTGTTCTTTTTTTTCTAGTTTGTATATTTTCTATATTTTGTTTTCCTTTATTATTTTCACTTATTTTAAAATATAATAATAAAAAAATTCAGCAGTTCATTTAATTTCAGGTTAGGCTAGCAAAGGTTCCTTTTGAACCCCTACCCGCCCTAACAAATATTAACAAAAAGGACAAATAATTAGTCAATAGTTTTAATTACAATTATGAGGTATTTATATCCTGATTATATTTTTTATCGAAATAAATATCGTCATTTTTTTTTCTTCCATGTTTGCCAATTGGCTGGAAGTGATGATGGATAACTTACTTCACAGTGCTGAGTACATTTCCACTAACTTTATACACAATACAATTAAAGGTTCTCTCTTTTAGACAAAAATTATTGTAAAATTGTAATTTTTCTGGAAGAGAGAACCTTCAATAGATTTTTCGTAAATCTAGTAAAATGTACTTAACACCACTGTGAAGTAAGCCATCGATCTGGGATACGAAGGAGTGGAAAGCACTGGATGAATGATATTCCTGGAAAAAATGATATTCCATAAGAACGATGACCTAATAAGGAAAGATCTATAGGAAACTCGATTTTTGTTTTGTTTTTTTATTGCGACATACATTAATTAAATTAAAATCTGTACCCCTACGACCCATGAAGAGTGTTAGAATTAAGAGTGCAGTACTTTGTTACTAGACCAAAGTCCATGAAGTTGATTTGGTCAGAATCACACTCGACCACCATATTTTATCCAATAAAGGGTAACCAATTTATGAGGCTGGGTAGATCCCAGGAAAATTACATAACCTAATATAATAACGCTTCATTCCATTCTGTTCTCCAGACAACATTGTATTCTGAACGAAGTTTCCAGAAATATATACTAGGGGTATTCATGATCTTTGGTTTAACATGTTAAAGCGTGTTAAATGGAAAAACTCGTGTTAAATCGAAAAATATTGCCTTCTTTTGCCGTGGTAAAACGAAATAACATTTAACATGGCTGAGAGTCTGTTACTTGGTCTGTTAAATGGAGAATGACGTCACACAATAGACCAGTT
>NW_027108411.1:0-753 GCF_000696795.3 Halyomorpha halys
CAAAATTAAAAAAAAAAAAAAAAAAAAGGTACCAAGTAAATTAAAGAAAATAAGAATAAGATATAGAGTGAAAAGATAAATAAAAAAGAATTACAAAAAAGTATTAGACATATAATGAAAATGAATTTAATGACAAATAAAATGGTCAATAACAGATAAATATAAAAATAAAGTACATACTGAAAGATGGAAAATAAGAGAATTGAATTCCATGGTTCCCGAATTTGATTCCGCAGTCTTTTATTTTCTGTCTTTTAGACTGTACTGTATTTTTGTATTTCTTTTATCTGCTTTTTTATTTGTTATTATTTCCATTTTTATTATATGCCTAATATTTTTTTTTTTAATTCTTGTTTATTTATACTATTCACTGTACCTCTTACTTTATTTACTTTGTCATTTTTATATAAATTTTTGCTTATTTTACATCACTTGTAACCACACCTTAGTCTACTTTTTTATATTAATTTAATTGTTTGTATCTTTTTTATCTCTGATGAAGACCGGCAACATGGGACAAAACGCTGGCTTATAATTAATAGTTTATTTAATATTTGAGTTATATTGACCACACGTAGACTGTCTTCCTTTTATTTTTTTTAAATAATAGTTTCTTTAACATTACTGATCACAAAAATTTTGAAGATTAATTTTTAAAAAAACATAATATGAATTAGATTAGATATTCACTCCAACAAATCTATAATATTAAAACAAATTGTCAGCCAAATATACTTAATATCCTTAATTTAA
>NW_027108411.1:2883-3347 GCF_000696795.3 Halyomorpha halys
TTTATTTTGTATCATTGGGAGTCATTTTAATCAAAACAATTTTCCCTTATTTATGAAAAATTTCTCTTATTTGTAAATTATTTAAAAGAAATATTAGCTTGAGATTAAATAACAACTTTTAAACCTAACATACAATATGCACATAACCTATTATTGTTATTATTATAATCATCAATAGAGAAAAAAAAGGACATGGTTCTTTAATTTTTTTTTCTGTTCTCTGATTTACTATTTACTTCAACTTTACGTTTATTTGAGAGTTTTGTTTAAAAGTTGAAGTCTTTATTTTTATTTAGTTTTAAATTAAAAAAAAAAAGGAAAATTATAAATATGATGAATATCAATTAAATTAAAAAAAATAAAGAGGTTGTTTTAAGTCTTGCTGATTCCCAAGAAAGTTTTTATTTCTCATTTTGATTTCTTTAATCATCAGCATGACTGATGGGTCTGAGGAACCCATAATG
>NW_027108412.1:0-704 GCF_000696795.3 Halyomorpha halys
ATAATAAAGTAATAAATAAATAAATAAAACAACAAATAAGATATGCGATGCATGCATGCCATCCCTCCTCTGGATAACTCCCCTACTCATTAATTAAAATAAAAATAAAATAAAGTTTATCTCGTACCTCACGCAGTTCTTGGGTGTACTCCTGGCAGAACATAAGGTGTCCGATATCTACTTTTCGACCACCGTCTCACCTTCCTCAGAAGTATGAAGATGACTCCTGTCACCACTGTCCAATCCAAGACGGGCTGGAGAAACGTTGCCACGCACTGCACTATGTCCACACTTGTAGTGTTGTTTTTTTTGTATTTTTTTTCGGCCAAGACTTCCATTAGAGTCCTATACTGCCTAACCATGGTTGGAGGTCAAAGTTCTTCATTTTATGGGACTGCCAGTCAATGAAAAAAGTCAACGTCCCAGACCGGATTCGAACCGGCACCGCCAATAGTGTCAAGCCCATTGAAGTAAGACACCATAATTTAACAAAACAAAATATTACAGATAACATCTCTTATATGGTGATATTTGGATACAAATAGTCAAGACACAGGGCCTGATGAACTATCATCACTTCATATTGAACGAACATATAGACAAGTGAACATGGTTTTGAGAAGGCGACTGTTTGGTTTTTGAACACGTTAAGATGTGTTCAAAAACCAAACAGTCGCCTTCTCAAAACCATGTTCACTTGTCTA